>NW_006408560.1:20897686-20899693 GCF_000296735.1 Chrysochloris asiatica
ATAATTCACAATAAAGCATTAAAAAAAAAAAAAAAAAAGAACTTGCTCCATTGCTGGCTCTTCTTTCTTGTTATTCCTTTAAATTATAATAGCATGTGAAAGTTGGACAATGAATAAAGAAGACTATAGAAGAATTGACGCATTTGTGTTATGGTGTTGGAGGAGAATATTAAAAGTACCATGGACTGTCAAAAGAACAAACAAATCTGTGTTGGAAGAAGTATAGTCGGAATGCTCCTTAGAAGCCAGGATGACCAGACTTCATCTTTCATACTTTGGACATATTGTCAGGAGGGACCAGTCACTGGAGAAGGCTATCATGTTTGGTAAAGTGGAGGGTCAGAGAAAAAGAGGAAGTCCCCTAGCAAGATGGATTGGCAAAGTGGCAGCATCAACGGGCTCAAGCATAGCAACAATTGTGAGGTTGGTGCAGAATTAGGCAGTGTTTCATTCTGTTGTGTGTAGGGTCACTATGAGTTGGTACTGACTGGACAGCTTCTAACAACAACAAATATAGACAAAACCACGTAGTTTGAAGCTTCATTGTAATTGGGTAATAATGATAGCTCAGATGGGGAGCATTCAAAAAGTAAATTAGAGTCCTAGCCTTGTAGATATATTGTTATTTGTAAGCTGCATTCATAAAAAAATGTTTCTGTTGCTATGACTCCAGGGACATTTTTTTATAAAAAATAGTAAATTTCTTTTGAAACACTGCGGAAAATGTAATAGGCAATCATTTTGGTGTTGCTCCTCTGGCAATGTCACTCATTGTGGTCCACACCACCCAACTCTCCCTGAGGGAGGCCACTGTCCTTTGCATTTTTTTATAGTCTCTAGGAGTCCTGGTGTGGCACTGCAGGATAATGCACTGGACCACAAGGTCGGTTTGAACCACAATATTGGTGGTTCCAACTCACCAGCTGCTCCTCAAAAACCCAACACAGGGTCACTATGAGTCGGAACCAACTTGGTTTGAGTCCACCAGCCACTCCTTAAGAAAAACATGAGACTTTCAGCTCCCCAAAAGATGTAAAGCCTCAGAAATACTGCTATTCAGAATGGACCCAATCACAAACAACTGTGTCTAGGAGTGGATTTTAACAAATTTATCCAACTTGGAATTCTCTGGTCTTCATAAATCTGAGAATATATGTCTTTCATTGATTTTGAAAACTTCTCAGCCATTCTTTTTTTGTGTGTGTGATTTACTATTTTTTTTAAAGCTTTTATTATGAATTTAGTGATAGTTTACATGGGAGAACATGAGCTTTGCACTCATCATATCATATTTTGTTTTATTGTAATGATTACAGTCTCTTCCATGCATAATCATTTAATAGTACTTGTTTCTATTCCCTCTGTTTGGGTTTATTTTTGATGTACCCAAAAATACTCAGGAATATATAATCATTTAAACAACCAAAGGGCACATTCTGTAAGTCAGCCTTCTGGCTGCCAGCACACAGCCTTTCTCTTTCCATGAGTCTAGAGTCCTCAGCTACTCCATCTCTGGTGTCGCTATTTCTCTGGTTAGGGTCCACATTCTGTTCATTGATGAAAATCAATGAACACAGCCTTCAGTATGGATTATATCTCAATGTCAAGAAAACAAAAATCCTCACCACTGGACCAATAAACAGCATTCTTATCAACAGAGAAAAGATTGAAGTTGTCTAGGACTTCAATCTTCTTGGATCAACTATCAACACTCAGCAGTCAAGAAATCAGACGACGTATTGCATTAGGCAAATCTGCTGCACAGGAACTTTTTAAAGTGTTGAAGAGCAAAGATGTCAGCTTGCGGACTAAGGTGCGCCTGACCCAAGCCATGGTATTTTCAATAACCTCATATGGATGTGAAAGCTGGACAGTGAATAAGAAGACTGTAGAAGAATTGATGCCTTTGAATTATGGTGTTGGAGGAGAATACTGAAAGTGCCATGGACTGCCAAAAGAACCAATAGATCTGTTTTGGAAGAAGTGCAGCCAGAGTGCTCCTTAGAG
>NW_006408560.1:20900498-20902336 GCF_000296735.1 Chrysochloris asiatica
TGCGTCTCTCCTCACTTCATATCAGCTGGATACTTTACTCTTAGCTCTAGCCCTCCATGACTAGGTCAGTGTTCAGCTTACTTGTCCTCATAATAGTCAAACATACTGCAGTTTTTGTTTGTGTTTTTTTCAGCCATTCTTTTTGCACATTTTTCTCTCCTCATTCTTTTCTGGAAGAATACCCATTGCTGTTGAGTCTATTGCAACTTATAACAACTTTATAGGACAGAGTAGAACTGCTCCATAGGGTTTCCAAGGCTGTATTCTTTAGGAAAGCAGATTATCACAACCTTTTAATGAGGAACTATGGGTAAATTTGAATTATTGACCTTTCAGTTCACAGGAAGCTTAACCACTGTGTCATCAAGGTGCCCTTCTGGAACCCTAAGTAGAGGTATAAGGAGCTCTGGTAGCATAGCGGTTACAAATCGGGCTATGAACAAGCAAGGTCAGCTACCAGCTGTTCTGTGGGAGAAAGATGAGGCCTTCTGCCCCCCTAAAGATTTACAGCCTTGGAAACCCTGTACAGGGTCACTATGAATCAGAACCAGCTCCACGGCACATAATCAAACCATTAGAGGTATTTCAACTTCCTGCTTTAACACTCCCAATCTTCACCTCCTTTTCATACTTTTTGTCCTTTTACCTTTCTGTGTTGCATTCTGGCTAAGAAAGCACTGATCATAAGGTGGATTGAACTGCAAAGGTGGAGGTTCAAACTCACCAGTCGCTCCTTATAAACCCTATACAGGGTCGCTGTGAGTAGGAACCGACTTGATTGGCACATAACAACAACAACATCCTCCCATTCAGAGTCCTGGTATAGCACTATAAGATAAGCACTGGATTGCTAACTGAAAGGTCAGTGGTTCAAACCTATCAGCTGTTCCTTGTAAACCTTATACAGGGTTACTATGAGTTGGAACCGATTGGACTTGATGGCAGTTAACAACAACAATAATCTTCCCATTTAAGGAGTCCTGTTGGTGGTATAGGTTAGATGTTGTTGTTGTTGTTAAGTGCCATAGAGTTGGGTTCTGACCCATAGCGACCCTGTATAGGGTTTCTGAGGAACAGCTGGTGAGCTTGAGCGGCCTTGCAGCTCAAGCGAACTTTGCAGTCCAGTACATTAATGAACAACACCAAGCCAGGACTCCGAGTTTGACATTGGGCTGCTTCAAAAATTTGAATCCATCAGCCGCTCTGTGGGACAAAGACGAAATTGTCTGCACCCATAAGATTTACTCTTGAAAATCCTGTATAGGATTCCTGTGAGACAGACTCACCTAAATGACAGTGGGTATTTTTTCATTCACTCAAATCCTTTTTAGCAAAGTCTAGTTTGATTTTAATCTGATTTGTTTCTGATTTCATTTATTACAGATAATTCTGGTTCTGGGGGCTACACCCAGGAGAGGAGGTAGGGAAAGCTCCGGTGAGAAAGGAGGGGGATCTCACAAAGGAAACGTTCATATACCAGATGCACGGCTTTTGAACTATCATGTTGTTGTTGTTGTCAGGTGTCATCCAGTGGGAACCGACTCATAGCAACCCCATGCACAGCAGAACGAAACAATGTCTGATCCTGGGCCAATCTCACTACTGCTGCCACACTTGAGTCCATCAATGATGCCACCTGGCCGATCCATCTCATTGGGGGTCTTCCTTTTTTTCTCCAACCCTCCATCTTACCAAGCAAGATATCCTTCTCCAGCGCCTGTTCCCTCCTGACAATATGTCCAAAGTATGAGAGACGAAGTTCAGCCATCTTGGCCTCCAAGGAGCACTCTGGCTGCACTTCTTCCAAAACAGATCTATTGGTTCTTTTGGCAGTCCAT
>NW_006408560.1:20908291-20934294 GCF_000296735.1 Chrysochloris asiatica
AAAAAAAAAAAAAGTAAACAGAATAGTATAACAAACCCCCACGTATCTAGCACTCAACTACAGCAGCAATCAATACATAGCCAAACTTATCTATCATTCTGATCTACTCCCCATCCCATGGAGAATTTAAAGCAGAAAGAAGACATTTTACTATTTTATTTGTAAATGTTTCATAATATATCGTTAATCATACGAACTGGCTTATTAAAAAAACTATTCAGAAGATTTTCATTTTTTTGAAATTCACAACTCTTATAGCATAAATACAGTATTTATATTTCAAGTTCTTTTTACAAAATGTCTATGCCATTTTGGAAGAATGCTGTTGATATCATGATCTAAAACACTTGTCAGAAACCTCAAAAAGAAATCATGGACTCTCATCTCCACAAATCCACTGTGCAAATATGTAAACAAATATGACGGTATGTCAGGGATTACCCCTACATAGAAATACCAATTTTCTATACCAAGAGTCAGCAAATTATGTCCTGTGGTTTATGGTGACCTATTGGTGTATAGTTGTGAGCTAGACTTTCTTGAAAAGAGTTAATTAAAAAAAAAAAAAGAATATGCAACACAGATGTATGTGAAGGACTGCTTTTTTTTTTTTTTAACTCATAACTACTTTTTTAAAAAAACATAGCATCACCACCCCTAAATATATTAAAAATAGTTTCTAATGTCATCAAATATCCAGACAATATTTGCATTTCTCTGGGTGTACTGGAATTGTTTATTTATAGTTTCTTTATTTAAATTAGGATTGCAATTGACTGGCACATCTCTTATTGTTGTTAAGTGCCATCAAGTCAGTGCCCACTCATAGCGACCCTGAATAGGGATTCTCAGGAGCAGTTGGTGGTTTTGAACTGCTGACCTTGTGGTTCACAATCCTGTGCTGATCCTACAGTGCCACACCAGGAGATGGGCATATCTCTTAAGTCTCTAATTTTAGATGCAGAATTTCCATTTCTTTTTTTCCAGAGCATAAAAATACTTCTTTTATTTTTGAAAGAAAACATCTGGATTACTCTAATTGGATCACCATGAGGTTATTTAGCATATTTCTCTCACCAGAATTTCGTTTCTCTTTAATCTAAATTCTTGGCTAAGGTCACAATTTTAAAACCTGATAGAGGGTAAGCAGGCTTGTGGTTTTGAATTCTCAGTGAATATTTTTTTTTTCCCTCTACCCATGATGAAGTTTGAGTCAAGCAAATTTTATTTGGCTTTCAATTCAGACCATTGTGATTTCTGCAAATAACAACTATGGTCTTTTCTGTCCAACTCTATGAACTTCCAGTGTAATGCTGAGTACTGTTGCTGTTTCAGACTCATAGTGACCCTGTATAAGGTTTCCAAGGAATTTCTGATGAGTTTGAACTGCCAGACTTGCGGTTCAAATTGACATTGAGGTCTAGTTCGTATCCTACAGTGGAACACCAAGACTTCATAATGTTTAATAGAAGCTATGACTAGAAGCTACAATATTGGGTATCTTAACATGAAAGAGAATGCTTTAAAAAATTCACCAATACGCATAATCTATGCTATAGTTTTAGTACCATTACTATTGATATATAGGAGTCCTGGTGTGGCGCTGTAGGTTAATGCGCTGGACTGCAAAGTCACTTTGAACTGCAAGGTAAGCAGTTCAAGCTCACCAGTCAATCCATGGAAACCCTAAACAGAGTTGCTATGGGTCCGAACTGACTCGATGACACTTAACAACAACAGCAATTGATATACAATTCATTTACCATACATTTCACCCCTTTAAAACACAAAATTTAGTTGATTTTAGTATATTCATAAAGTTGTACAATTTCCATTATTATTTAATTCCAGAACATGTTCACCCTTCCCTCAAAGAAACCCCATTCACATTAGTAGTCACTTCCTAGTTTCCTCTTCCCTCTATTTTTATTTATGGTGGAATCATATTCTATTGAATAGCAATTATATTTTGTTTATCCATTCACTAGTTCCTAGACATTTGGGTTATTTCCACATTTTGACATAGGATGCTGCTATGAACATTCATGTAAAAAATGTTCTCTTGAGTTTATACCTAGAACTGAAATTTTAGGGCCATGTGGCAACTGTGTGCTGAACTTTTTGAAAAACTGTCTGACTATTTTCAAAATGAACACACCATTTTATATTCACACCAGCGTTGTGTGAGGGTCCTGGTAGATCCACATCCTCAACAAATATATTTGATTATAGCCATTCTAATGAATGTGAAGTGGAATCTCATTGTGACTTGGGTTTGCATTTCTCTGATGGCTCCAAAGGTTGAGTATTTTTCATGTGCTTATTGCCCATTTATAAGGAGCAGTTCAAAACTACCTGCTATTCCAAGTAAGAAAGATGAGGTTTTCTGCTCCCGTAAAGATTTACAGCCTTGGAAACCCTGTATAAGGCCGTTATGAGTTGGAACCAACTCCATGGCACATAACAATAACAACAATTGGCCATTTATAAGGATCTCTGGTAGTCTAATGGTTACAAGTCAGGCTGCTAACCTCAAGGTCAGCAGTTCAAAACTACCAGCTGTTCCATGGAATAAAAATAAGGCTTTCTGCTCCCGTAAAGGTTTACAGACTTGGAAACCCTATGCAGGGTCACTATGAGTCAGAACACACTCCATGGCATACTACCACCATCACCAATGGCCATTTATAGAGCTTCTCTGGAAAAATTATTCTCTTTTGCCCATTTTCAAATGGGTTATTGTCATTTATTGTTGATTTCTAAGAATTCTATTTATGCTCTGAATACTGTATTATTTTCAGTTACATAATTTGCAGCTAGTCTTTCTAGTTGGGTTATCTTTTCACTTTCTTAATGATATTCTTTGAAGCACAAAAGCTTTTAAAGTTGATGAAGTCCAATTTATTTATTTGTTCTTTAGTTTGTGCTTTTGGTGTTATATGTAAGAAATTATTGCCCAATTCAAGGTCACAAAGATTTACATGCTTCCTCACAAGAATTTTATAGCTGTATATTTAAGTATTTTACCCATTTTGAATTAATTTTTACATATGGTATGTTGTAAGAGTACAGCTTCATTCTTTTGTATGTAAATATCTTGTTGTCCCTCAAACGTTTGTTAAAAACACTGTGCTTTCTTTCATTGAATTGTCTTGTCATCTTTGAAACTCTTAATTTTTTCCATTGATCTCTATGCCTGTCCTTATGCTGTATCTGACAGTTTTGATTGTTTGATTGTTGTTTGTAGTTAGTTTTGAAAATCAGAAAGGATAAGTCCTCTCATTCTGTTTTACTTTTTCACAATAGTTTTGCCTATTTTGATGCCCTTGCATTTCTGTATGAATTTTAGCATCAGCTGATCAATTTCTGAAGAAAAAAATATCTAGCTGGGATTTTGATAGGGATTGTATGGTTGAATTGCTAGATCAATTTGAAGAGCATTGTCATCTGTCTAAGGAACCCTGATTGTGCAGTGGTTAAAATGCTCAAATGCTAATCAAAAGGTCAGAGGTTTGAATCCACCAACTGCTCTGTGAGAGAAAGATGTGGTAATCTGCTTTTGTAAATATTTATCACTGTGGAAAAGCGATGTGGCAGTTCTACATTGTACTATAGAGTGCCTATGAATCAGAACTGACTAGAAGACAATAGGTTTGTTGTACCATTTTTCTTAGTTACCCAGTACTATCCTAATAAAAAGTAGCACACGTGGGTGGTTTTGAAGAATAGAAATGTGTTTTCTCATAGTTCCGGAGACTAGAAGTCTTAATTCAGGATGTGGCTTTGGAGGAGGTCCTTCTTGGCCTATTTCAGCTGTGGTGGATAAGTAATACAAGTTTCATCTTGGCTTTACTAGCTTAAGACCTTAAAGAGATAAATCACATCCTGATACACTTACCTTGTACCTCAATCTTCTTGACTCTGATCTTCATTTCCAACACTTCCTTACATATCCACAAACTGTACTTTGCTCATTATAATCTAGAGTTGGCCTACCTTCCGAAATATTGCACTTGTACATTCTATCTTTTGACTACAAATCCCTATCCATTGTGTCCACTCCACAAAATTTATAAACCTCATTAATATCTCTAGTCCAATGACTCATTCTCTCCAAATTCATTAGCCTACTTTTTTGGACTTGCTTTACTTTGTTACTGCAGTCAACACCTGCTGCTTTTCTCCTTGTCAAATATCTGTATCTTTTGAGAACTGAAGTTCTTCCACTCCACAGGGTGTTATTGGGGCTGTCAGTCATGTGGCCTAATGATCCCCATCATATGTGTGCACTCCTCACCCAAACTGACCAGGCAGTTCTTGTTGGGGAATTGATATGTATTGAGAGAAAGGATCAAAGTTTTTGCCTATGGGATTGTTAACTCTCAGGAATATAAAAGACTAGAGCTGCTGGAGGCTGTCCTGGTACATTTGGAGAGAACTGGGGGAGAATTAAGTCAAACAGAAGCAAGAAGAACTGAGAGATAAAGAAAGATGACATTTTTACAGTGTTATTTGAACCATGGCTCCTGCTGAGCCTGAAGCTGTTTCTCTCTCTCAGACTTTTCAGTTACTTAAGTCAATAAATCCTCTCTTATCTTTTTTCGCTTATACTAATTTATTATAATTTTATATTGCAACCTAAATTGTCATCACTTATCTACTGTGAACCTTTATTTCAGTTGTGAATGCATTTGTTTTCAAATCTCCAGAAAATGAAAAAACTGTCTTACATAAATAGAGTTTATTTGACTCACATGAGAAGTCTGAGGTAGAGCAGTCTGGATTTGATGCAGTAGCTCCACACTACCATCAGAAGCCTGTTCTTTTTGACATTTTCATTTTGGCATCTTTCGAGTGTTACGTTTATCCTCCTACTTGTTGTTTGAAGATTGCCAAACAGCTGCTAGTTCTCCAGCTCTATGACTGTGTTCTAGGCAGAAAGATGGGCAAAGTGGAAACCCGAAATTATGCAAAAGTAAACTTTTGCATATGACTCAATGGCACATATCCTCCCTAACTGCAGAGGAGTTGGAAATTAAACGTATAACTTTTACTGTCTATACTAAGGTAGGCAAAAGAAAGAAGAGTTGGACATGAACAAAACTAAGTAGATAATCTGGATTATTCATTGGCCTCTAGTACCCTATCTTACCTTTGACCTGCCATACAAATCATCAGCCCTGATCTAGTTCTATAAAATTTTCTGTATTTGAGTGAATGAATAAAAATCATAAAAAATTTTTAAATGAACTTTCTGCAAATTAGTAGTATTTTCAAAAACCAAGGTTGGTGGTTCAGGCACACCAGCTAGTCCATGAGAGAAAGATATGGCCAACTGGCTTCTGCAAAGATTTACATCCTCAGATATCATGTACAGGGTCATTATGAGTTACAGCCCACTCAATGGCACTTAACAACAACAGCAACCTCACTTAGGCAACTCAGAGTTGTTTGTTAGTTTTGTTTTGTTTTTTATTTGTGCTTGGTCAGCTTTGTCTCCTCTACCCTCCATTACTGGAAATCTTTAGCCTAATACTACCATTCCTATCTTTTTTTATTGTGGTGAAAATATAAGACATTAGCCAACACAACAACTTCCACATTTACAATTCAATTATATTGATTACATTTTTCATGTTCTATAACCATTATTCCCTTTTTTTTACTTTATGCTTTGTTGTTGTTGTTACAACTGTGTCCCTGATTCTCTATTTTCAGTTTGTAGGTATGTTTTCCTTTGAAAATGTTAGTAGGTATGTTTTGCTTTGTTATGTTGTTGTTATGTGCTGTGGAGTCAGTTCCAACTCATTGTGACTCTGCATAGGGTTACCGAGGCTGTAAATCTTTACGGGAGCAGAAAGCTTCATCTTTCTCCTGCAGAACAGCTGGTAGTTTCGAACTGCTGACCATTAGAAGCACTTACCAATGCTGTTCTCAGACTTCGGTATGGATTATACCTCAACATAAAAAAGGCATCCTGACAACTGGACCAATAAGCAATATCATGATCCATGGAGAAAAGATGGAATTTGTCAAGAAGTTCACTTTACTTGGATCCACAATCAATGCCTGTGGAAACAGCAGTCAAGAAATCAAACAGCATTTTGCATTCAGATGATCTGCTGCAAAGGACCTCTTGAAAGTAAAAAAAAGTAAAAATTTCACTTTTAGGATGCAAAATATGAACAATGACTAATCAAGACGAAAGAAGAATTGATGTTTTTGGAATCTCGTGTTGGTGAGTAATAGCGAATATATACCATGGCTTCCAGAAGAATGAACAAATCTGTCTTTGAAGAAGTACAGTAGAATACTCCTTAAAAGTGAGAATAACAAATGTTGCATACTTTTGACATGTTATCACCAGGGACCAATCCCTGGAGAAGGACATAATGCTTGATAATGTAAAGGGTCAGTTTAAAAAAAAAAAAGAGTATCTTCAATGAAAATGGTTGACACAGTGGCTGCAACAACTGGCTCAAATACAGCAATTACTGTGGACATGGTGCAGGACTGGGCAGTGCTTCATTCTCTCGTCACTGTGAGTCAGAACCATTTTATCAGCATTTAACAAAAATAGTAACATTCATGTAAACTTGATGCTTTCTAAACAAAACTGTCCCTTTCCTGCTTCTTCCCTCTTCTGGTATAACCATTAGTAATCTTGGGTTTCTGTATATTTGCTTATTTCATGCAAGTCACATCATAAAATATTTCTCCTTTTGTAATTGATATATTTGACTCAACATGTATTCGAGGTTCATCCATATCATGACATGCAACAGAACTTCATTTCTCTTTATGGCTACATAATATCCCATTGTATGTATATACCACACTAGGTATATTCATCCATCTGTTGGTGGACATTTTGGTTGTTTTCATGTTTTGGCTATTATGAAAAAGTGTTATAATGAACAGACTTCTGTTTGCACTCCTGCCTTCACTTCCTCTGGGCATATACCTAGGATTGTATTGTTGGAACATGTGATAATGCTATGTCCAACTTTTGAGGTACTGCGAAGCTGTTTTGCACAATGGTGGCACCATTTTGTATTATCACCAGCAATGAATGCCGAGGATTCTAGTTTCTCCACAACCTTGCCAACATGTTGGTTTCCATATTACCTGCTTAATTCCCTTTCTCATATTTCCTTCACTCCCAACAAACTGTAATTTCTTGCTTTGCTTAAGAAATTAAGGCCATTAAAATAAAGTGTATCAGTTTTCTACAACCTAACCTTTCCTCTTTTCTTTCAGTTTTCCTTAAAATTTAAGATCAGAACCTTTTTTTTTGGCAAATTACCGGATGTTTATTTCCCATGATAGTAATCTATCATTATCACAACACTAGTAGGTAGTTGTTGTTCTGACTAAGTGCCATCAAGTCAGTTTTGACTCACAGCCACCTCATAGTGTAGTGATTATGAGTGGGACTGCTAACCTCAAGGTCAGCAGTTCAAAACTACTAGCGGCTCTGTGGGAGAAAAATGAGGCTTTCTGCTTCCATAAAGATTTACAGCCTCAGAAACCCTATGCAGGGTCTCTATGAGTCGGAATCAACTCGACAGCACACCACTGTTGCTTGAACCACCGATCTTGCAATTCAAACAGACCTTGTAGTCCAGTGCATTAACCCACAGTGCCGTAGGAGGAACATTAGAAATATCTACAGAACGCAACTGATTGTTTTTAGAAAATTGAAAATTGATTTACTTCAATTATCCTTTTCCTTTGCTGAATCTCCCCCTCTCTTATCTTCTGTCTTTTAGTCTATGAATACACTCAGTCGTCTTTAAAAGACAAAAAGACAGAAATTCCAAAAGAACACAACCTTCTTTCTTGTGTATTATCCCTCACTTACTATATAACATCTAATTCTTCTTTCCCTACTGAGTCAAGTTTATTAAAAGAATCATCTCCAAATTCAACCTCTACTTCTACATCTTTCAATCATTTTCAATGCATTGCTCTCAAACTTCATTCCTTATCACGGAAGTGGAACTGTCCTTGCTAAATTCCCTGATGATTTCTTACATGCCAAATCTTATATTAAGCTTCTGAAGAATTTCACACTTCCTATTTTTGGAACTCTTCCCTTACTTGAATGGTTTAAAATCAGGAAAGTATGTGCTAAGGTTGCATTCTTCAGTCATATTTATTCAATCTGTATTCTGGGCAAATAATCCAAGAAACTGGATTATATGAAGAAGAACATGGTATCAGGATTGGAGGGAGACTCGTTAACAACCTGCACATGCAGATGATAAAAATTTGCTTGCTAGAACTGAAGAGGACTGATGAAGATCAAAGACTTCAGTATGAATTGCTCCACAATGTAAAGAAAACAAAAATCCTCACAACTGGATCAATGATCAAGATCATGATAAATGGAGAAAAGATTGAAGTTGTCTAAGATTTCATTTTGCTTGAATTGACAATCAACATTCATAGAAACAGCAACTAAGAAATTAAACGATGTACTGCGTTAGGCAAATGTGCTGCACAAGAGCTCTGTAAAGTGTTCAAGAGCAAAGATATCAGTTTGAGGACTAAGGTATGCCCAACCAAAGCCAACGTATTTTTAATAGCCTCATCTGCATGTGAAAGCTGGACAGTGAGTAAGGAAGACTGTAGAAGAACTGATGCATTTGAGTTACAGTATTGGAGAAGAATATTGAAAGTACCATGGACTGTCAGAAGAAACAAATTGGTGTTGGAAGAAATACAGCCAAAAGTAAGTAAGGATGGAGATATTTTGTCTCTCATACTTCAGCTATGTTACCAGGAGGGACCAGTCCCTGGAGAAGGACATCATGCTTGGTAAAGTGGAAAGTTAGTGAAAAAGAGAAAGACTTCCAATGAAATGGAATTGGCGCAGTGGCAGCAGTACTGGGCTCAAGTGTAACAACAATTGTGAGGATGGCACAGGAATCAGTAATATTTAATTCTGTTGTGTGGGGGGTCACTTTGAATCAGAATGACTCAACAGCATCTAACAACAATTTTTTGGAATCCCCCTTACTTGAATTTTGTGATACTAAGATTTTCTGAATCTACTGAAAAATCTCTATCAATTCCTTTTTTTTTTTTTTTTTTTTTTTACTTCTCTTGTATTTCCCTTCTTCTCTGCTGGTTCCCAGAGCTATGATTTTTCGCCTTCTCTTCACACTATACATACATTTCTTGATTGGTTGATCCCATCAATACATGGTTTCAGCTGTTACAAACAAATGGATTCCTATTCCATATCTCCAACTCCAATCATGTTCTTTTGTTCAGGTAAAAGAAATGGGAGTGTGTTTGCCAGGTTTAAAGAACATCATGGAAGCCTGTGTGGCTAGAGCTGAGAATAGGAGATGAGTCAGGTAACAAATGGAGTTGAAATAAGAGGAAAAGTCCCAATGAAATGAATTGGCATAGTAGCAGCAGCAGTTGTGAGGATGGCAAAGGCCCAGACAGTGTTTCATTCTGTTTCAACAGCACCTAAAAACAACTGTATATATTGTTGTTGTTTAGTACCACTGAGTAGGTTCTGACTCATAGTGACCCTACATAGTGTTTTCAAGGAGTGGCTAGTGGGTCTGAACTGCCAACCTTGCAGTTAAAACTAACCTTGCTGTCCAGTATATAAAACTTAAAATAAAAATTTAAAAAATGACAGGGTTTTGCATATTAAACAAATCTAAAAACAACTGGAGTTAATTCATCTTGATTTTGTTCTTGTTGTAAAGTGTCGTTGAGTAGGTTCCAACTCGTAGTGACCTTGTATAGGGTTTCTGAGGAGCAGCTGGTGAGTTTGAAATGCCAACCTTGTGGTTCAAACTGACGTTGCAGTTCAGCACATTAACTCCAAGCACCACATATTAAGCAATACCAGAAATCAAAAAACAACTGGAGCTAAATCATCTTGATGAGAAAACAGTGGATTTTTTCTTGATTCTTCAAGTTACTTCAAAATTTTTCATTAAAATCCTTCCCCAACCCCGCCTTATTTTGTCTTGCATATAACCAGGTGATACACTACAGAAGATACAATTTTTGCCCTTTTCGATCCTTTTTCACCTTTCACAAATACAAATGCCTCTGGCTTTGCCAAGTGCTAGTTGACATTCTCCTTTGTTCAATCACAGTTGATTTTGGAACAGGGAAAGGTAAATTGTATTCTAAAGTTGAGAATATGGATCCTCCCATTTCAGTTGAGTCTACTGACTGGTAAGGTTTGGAAGTGAATTTTCTCATTAGTTTTTCTGAATGAATGAAGCAAACCTAAGTTCGATTAGAATGGGAAATGTTTCTCCTTGATATGACTCAGATTCTGTGAAATTATAGCCTTAAAATTATTGTTTGATTCTTGAAGAACTGGTCCATTTTTCAAGAGTCACAACTCAACGTGAGAATAACTTTAACATGCAAAACTGTGGCAATGGCTTTATTAAGATGCCTTTTTAAAGAGTCCTCTCCACCAACCAAGATTTATTTTTTCTTCCAGAACACCTCTCTGCATCATCTTCCTTCCTCTTCCCAGAAGGTACCTTCACACACTTTCCTGATATAACCCTGGCTATTTTCCATCTCTGATTCCAACGGCAAACCCTCTCTGACCCTTAAAAACGGACTGACATGCTCTTGGTACTCAGAGAAAAATTGGTGCAGGTAGTAGAACCAATTCACTTCTTTTATTTACCATTTGCTGTATTTGATTCAAATAAGGGTTTTCTTCGTTAAAATTAAATTCCAGATATTCCTTATGGCTGTCTTCCATAACCTGCACAAAGGCAAAAACTGTTTTTCTCAGTGTTATATCTAGAGCAATGTTTGACTCATAGCAGCTGCTTACTAAATACACAGAACCAGTTTTGTTAACAGTCTGAATGTGGTTGATTGAGGACTAGTATCAAAGAGCTTCTTTTTCCCATTCAAAGCAGAACCGTATCAAATTTGCCTTCCATTGCATAGGATATGTGGGGTAGATCCTTCAGTTTTGCTTTTATCACTTATAGTAAATTAACAATACGTTTCAATATGTAAAACTCTCCCTTTACCTCTTCCTGCCACCCTAGGAAACTTGTCTTTGTGGTCCAAAGACCACAATAGGGAGGGAGTATGATTAACAACAACAGACAAATGATGTGGTCTTTGCCCACTTCTATTCTACCTCATTTACCTCCAGCTTCTCCAGTGATTTGAGACAGGGAGAACAAGATCAAACTATTTCTAATTTTTCTGGCCACTATTTGTTTTCTGTTTCTCTGGCTAATACAGATCTCCTATAGATGCCTTTATGTGACAGGTATCTAAACTTTGGCTCTTTTGTAAATTTTGGCTCTTATGAGTGCTTAAAGGCCTGCAAGATTGGTGAGGTTAGATCACCACTGAAAAGTTTGTTTTTTTGGATACCTCTGGTTTGGCTTCTTCCAAACCTCCTCCCACCCAGATCCCACTGATGATGCACCATGCAAACTCTTGCTGCTGGGATTTACCTACTTGGTGTTTAGAGTGGCAAGACCACTCAAGTTTGGCTGTCTTCCATTGTGCCCACTGTGAAAACGCCTACATCCTGTCATGCAAAACGGTGGTTGTACAGGCTGCTTCCCATCCTTCTTCAATTTCAACTTCATACCTTAGGAATCCTAGTGTGGCACTGTAGGATAAGCACTGGACTGCTAACCACAAGATTGACTGTTCAAACCTACTAGCCACTCCTCGGAAAGGATCACCATGAGTCAGAACCAACTTGATGACACTTAACAACTACCACCACCTTAGGAAAGATTAGCAGGCCCACTCCCCAACCAAAGCATAAGTTAGTCTTTCCTTCTTTTCATGCCTTGAATTTCTCAAGTGGTGCTCTTGGAGTTCCCTTTCATTTGGCCTTATAGAAGTAGAACAACCTCATGGGAAAGAGAGTGAAAAATTGCTGTGGGTAGTAGAACCAATTCACTTACCTTTATTAAGTCCTGAAGGTTGTACTGCCCCCTACTTCTTTGCAGCTCCCTTTAGATTCTGAGGTCTCTTTGTCTGAACTCTTAATCTGAAGCATTAAGAAAAGTTTCATCCGGCAAGCAATCAAGTCCCTTTAGGACAAGCCCTCCTCCAAGACTGAAACTCAAAGGGAACTAATGAACAGGCATGTAAGCTTGCTGGTGACCACATTGGTCTACTGGTGAGTGGAAGAGAGGGGAAGGCAGCAATGAAGAAATAGACTGAGTTCAATCACATTCCATAGACTCCTGTTGACCTAGAGATGAGAGAAAGAAGAAGGTCTGGTTGGTCCAACATGTGGTGAGACCTAGAGACTCCTAAACCCAAGGACAAGCACATAGCCACGGAGGGCTACGGCTGTGTGAAGCATCCAGCTGATATGAAGTGAGGGGAGACACACAAGACACACAAGAACATCCAAACTTGCAGATAGTACCCATTTTCCCTGGTTGGATAATCAGAACTCTACTAGAGGAAGATTAGAAAACAATTTTTGATAAAGGAAATGAGGGTAAATTGCTACAATTTGATGAACTTGACCTATACTCATGGATGTAGTAGCTCAAAATACCAACAGAGAGGGAAGGAGTCTTCACATCAAGTATCAATTCTATCCTCTCCATATAGGGTAGATAGGGATGGGCAACTTAGACTTTGGCTACCTAAAATGAGGGGGCAATAAAGGCATGAAGTGACTGGCTTACAAGTTTTCAAGAGGAGTTTAGTTTCAAAGTGTGCAGGGGAAGGTAGAGTCCCCACTAAATAGTTTTCATCTTGTTTAACGGGTCTGGTGAAAAAAGATGGGGATATAAGATTCTTACAATTCAATAGTGAGTAATTGTTGTCATAACTAATTGTGACTGTAACAACTGTAAAGGTAGAAATTTTGTAACAAAAATGGGGTAGTAGTTAATCTTACAGTGCAGAAATAGAGGACTCTAGGACTACCAAGTGGAATTCGGGACCCTATTCATAGAAGCAGCAGCACCAGAGGTGGAGACAGAGATGAGGATGTGGAGAGAAGGAGCAGCAGAGGACTCTAGACTCATGGAAAGAGAGGGACTGAATGCTGATGGCCAGAAGACAGGCTTGCAGAATGTGCCCTTTCATTGTTTAAATTATTATATATTCCTGAGTGTTTGTGTATATCTTCCCACCCCACCCCCAACAAAAAAAGAAAAGCAGAGGGAATGGAAGCAAATATTTCACAGAGAAGATTGTAAGCATTGCAATGAAACAATGGTCTAAAGCTGATGTTCTCCTATGTAAACTATCACTCAGTTCACAATAATTTTTTTTTTTTAAAGACAAATATACTCATGGACCTCACCAGGTGGAATACACAGAAATCAAATTGACTGCACATGGTGGAAAAGCTCCATATCATCAGCCAAAACAAGGCCAGCAGCAGATTGTGGAACAGACCATTAATTGCTCCTATGCAAATTAAGTCCTCCTCATTTTAAGCAAGCAAGGTTGTATGATCTGCATATGGGAGGTTGTTAATGAGTCTTCCTCCAAACTTAATGCCATGTTTGTTTGTTTGTTTTATTTGATATGAGCCAGCTTCTGAGAGTATTTGCTCAGCATGCAGATTGGACAAGTATGGTGAAAAAATAAAACCCTGGCTCACACCTTCCCTAATTTTAAACCATTCAGAGTTCCCTTGTTCTGTTTGAACAACTGCCTCTTGGTCTATGTACAGATTTCTTGTGAGCACAGTTAAGTGTTCCAGAATACTCATTTTCCATAATGTGGTCCATAGCTTGTCATGATCCACACAATCAAAAGCCTTTGCATTAGTCAATAAAGCACAGGGAAAGAAAGAAAGTCTCATCCAGAATCCTTTTACAAAAGAACTGTTAACAGAATAAGCCAATTTGTTTGTTTTGGTGTCTGTTCCTTAAGGAGCTTCTGTCCAGGCAGGCCTCCTGAGTACAGATCTCAGTGTGCTGGAAAAGCACATGTTGAGGATACCATATTCCTTTTTCACTGAGGAAGAAGCAAGCAAACCAAAACACCTCCTATCTGTGCACATCTTCATAGGCGATGAAACATCACAACAATACACAGCAACATGGTGAGGATTGGGTATAAAGCAGGAGTAATGAGACAAATGTATCAGAAGGATGGAGTGGAACAGAGGAACAGCAAGATGATGGGAATAGAAAATGAAGCTGAGAGAAATTTGGAAGCGGAAGATATAGTGCAGAAAGGAAGAAAGGCTGATACTAAGTGAGAGGGAGAGGACTGAGCAAAGGGCTTGGGCTTGCCAGTTGGAGCACAGGGGGATGGGCAGAGCTGCTGATGAAAAAGAATGAGTCTGTGGTTACTATTTACCTGCCGGTGCAGGTGGCTCTGGTTTAAATCTGCCCCCTCCCCCACCATGCTATCTTTTGAAGAGGTTAACATGGGGTTGGGGAAAACGTGGTGAACACAACCTCTCCAGGTGTAGGGGCTACCACTTTAACAAGTGCCCTAGAATGTAGCCCAAGGGCACTGGAGGCGGGTCATTCCATTATTTTTGCTTACAAAGTCAGGATGAGGATGGAATGCTTTCTAAAGCTAATTTAATCTCAGCAAGAGTTGTTTAGAATTAATTCAGACAAAGAAGCCATTAAAGTCCAAATCTCTAAGGAAGAATTTTGGTAAAAATTCCTCTTCTAACACTCAACCCCATTCTTTAAAGGAGAGCAATCATACAGAGCTTGATACAGAGCCTTGGTCAAGAGTGGCCTCAGTCAATATCAGCAGCTCTCATGAAGCAGTTTTTAGCATAGAGACTTAGCAGTAAGCACTGGTCGGCACTCAGTAAATATTAATGTTGTTGTTGTTAAGTGCCGTCGAGTCAGTTCCAATCCATAGCGACCCTGTACAGGGTTTCCGAGGGTGTAAATCTTTATGGGAGTTGAAAGCCTCATCTTTCTCCCGCGGAGCAGCTGGTAGTTTCCAACCATTGGCCTTAAGGTTCGCAGCCCGATTCGTAACCCCTACGCTACCAGAGCTCCTAAATATTAATAGTGACTGAATATTTATGACTAACTCAAGTCATATTTTAACAGGCTTCTCAGGAATTTTTCTGGAAAGTTAAAGTTTGAGAAGCCATTATCTAATCCTAGATCTTAAGTTTTGCTTAAACAGGCTTCAGTGGAGCTAAAGGGAGAAGTGTTGCAGAGTTCTCCAGAACTGGCGGAATGAGAGACTGAAACAATTTATATACTAAGACTTAAGGACACATGAGGATGTGTATGATAAGAATTTCCCTAGCGTGCCAAGGTGTCCTCTTTGCATACAGACAAAAGGCTTGAGTTCACAAAATTTACATCTCTAAATTTTGATGCATAGGAAAATATGAGAGACAGGGAAGCATTTGAGAATCAGGCTTTGTCCTCATGCTGAATTTTCCAGAGAAGGGAGTTGTTTAAACATAGAATACCAGGTGCCCTTGAGACAAGTCCTGCTTCATGGGTGCAATCTATGCAGGATCTGCATTAGGAGAAACACGGCACTTGTTTAATACTCTGCAGTCATCATCTTGAAATTCTTAATAATTTAAACTTTCAACTTGTGTTTTGTAAGTCAAGTCTGTTGGGATAACACAGCATATACAAGATCAGAGAAAACATGTGCAGTATGTTATATGGTGTAATAGTGCCCACTGTTCCTTATCACTTCATTCACATATAGTATTCATGATGCCCCAGAAGCACCAAATTCCAATGAACCCATGTTATGGGAGAACTCAGTAAGCCTTCAAGTAAACACAAGGTCAGCATGTTATAGAAACCACCATCTTCCACTGAATGTTGGTAGAAAGTGGGTGCATTAAAAAGTAAAATAAAAATAGTTGAGTTAGCTTTGTGAAGTGTTTAACCTGGGTTGTTGTTGTTAAGTGCCATTGAGTCAGTTGTGACTCGTAGCAACCCTGTAAAGGGTTTCCAAGGAGCAGCTGGTGAGCTTGAACTGCTGACCTTGCAGTTCAAACAGCTTTGCAGTCTGGCACATTAACCCCACAGTGCCATACCAGGACACCTTAACCTGGGTAGTAAGAATAAAATATATATGCATATGTGTTGTTAGTGGTGTTAAGTGCCATTGAGTTGGTTCAGACTCATAGTGACACTGTATAGGGTTTCCAAGGAGTGGCTGGTGAGTTTGAATCACCAACCTGTGGTTCAAGCCAACCTTTGCAGTCCAGCGTTATCTTATAGCACCATACCAGGACTTCACATATATGTGTGTTGTTGTTATGTGCTGTCGAGTTGGTTCCAACCCATAGTGACCCTGTATAGAGTTTAGAGTTTCCAATGAGTAGCTGGTGAGTTTGAACCACCAACCTTGTGGTTCAAACCAACATTGCAGTCCAGTATATTAACCCACAGCACCACACCAGGACTCCACATATGTGTATACAAGCTATGAAACATTAATTGAGCAATTTAAATGATTCCATATGTGAATTAAATGTTTTATATTGTATTTCAAATAGATACGTCACAATATATTTATAAATGACAAAACTCATTATTTACATTTTTCATTACCTAGACTGACATTAAATGGCACATGGAAAACACCCTTTGAAAGGAGAAAGACTGCATAGGAAAGGAATATTTTAGTAGCTTCAATGGCATTTTTTTCCTGCTTTTTGCACAAGGGCCCTACATTTTCATTTTGCACAAATTATGTATTTGGTGCTGCCTGCAATCCGGGCTGTCGTGGTCTTCCCTGCTAAGGTATGATTTGCTTCTGATTTCCAAGTAACTAGAACCGATAGAACTAATGCGATGTCTGCAGAGGTATTCCTGTTCCATAACAACCAAGGAACATGACTATAGGTGAGGTTCATTGTTGTTGTTAAGTGCTGTTGAGTCGATTCGGACCCATAGCGACCCTGTAATAGTGTTTCCAAGGAGCTAGAGCTACCAACCTTGAGTTTCAAAGTGACTTTGCAGTCCAGCACATTAACCCACAGAGCCACACCAAGACTCCATATGTGATGTAAATGGTCATTCTTTCCTTCATACTGTTTCCAGCAATGTCCTTTCATTCTACTCATGCATGTAGGTGGGTGTGCATGCATGTGCTTCCTAGCTTTCCTA
Source organism: Chrysochloris asiatica (assembly GCF_000296735.1). Classification (NCBI taxonomy): domain Eukaryota; kingdom Metazoa; phylum Chordata; class Mammalia; order Afrosoricida; family Chrysochloridae; genus Chrysochloris; species Chrysochloris asiatica. The sequence goes on from NW_006408560.1 coordinate 20,925,379, forward strand.
GGTTCACTGATGGGTCAATAGAACCAGACTTAAGGCAGATGCAGCAACTTCTGTAGGCACAAATTCTTGGTGTATGGGGTCTTGTATCCCCAACGTCTTGTCCCACCAAGAAAAGGGAAGAGGATTGCTTACAGAAAGCAGGTCTGGACAGTCATATTGGAGGATGGAGGCTGATCAGAGGTGAGGTTAGAATGGAAGTGCAGGCTGAGCTGAGGAAGGGGTGGGTATTTTAGGGAGCCCAAACTATCCTATGGTAACAGACAAAACTCAAATTTTCCTGCCATGTGTTTCCAGGCAGCGGCCCTCCAAGTGATATTTCCGATCCAGGGGCCTTGAGTTTTTTGTTTCATTTTTCAGAGTTCCTCACTTCTGGCCACGTCAAATCTACTTACATTCTATTGACCAGAAAAGTCACATGGCTCCGGGTAGATGAAAGGAGAACTGGGAAAAGGAGTTTTTCTAGTATCCCAGGAGAAAAATTGTAGTGTTGGGTAAATACACAGCATTATCTATTTATTACAAAAGAGATCAAAGAAGGTGAAGGGCTCGAGGGATGTGGGGAAGATTGGTCTGGTTTAAGGAGAAAGTGGTCAATAGTGGGACTGTTTTTTTTTGGGGGGGGTGCAAATTTTTTACTAGGCCTTTCAGTCCCTAGCCCAAGGGGACACTTAAAAGAGGGGACTTAAAACTCAAATTCTAGGTGCAATATCAGGGGAGAATCTCCCTACCTACAAATAATAAACATGTCAATGTGATGGTCCATTGGCTCCTATGACACAACTAGGACTTGGAAAGCTTTCCACTCAGAAACAATGGTGAAAAGAGGAGGAGGGGAAACTCAGATTTCCTGAAAGAGCTGGGAGGGACCCTTCTTATGTGGTAACATGCATGCTCAATTCTGGAATAGTAACCCTGAACCCATATTCCAGGAACCCTAAATGAGAGTCTTCCTCTGAGGGGCTGGAAGAGGCTAAAAACTATTTTTTTTAAAGGCCAGAGCTTAATCAAAGACCAAGGGAGCTTGAGAGAGCTAGAAGCCCAAGAGGCTTAGCGTGGATGTTGGCGCAAGGGTTAGAGATAATACAAATTAACTCCACAGCTTTTCTGACACACAGGGGTCTTTAATCCCAGGATTTTCCCCCTTTGAGTCCCAATTTTCCACTTTGCCCAGGCTGATGAGCAGACACTGTCTAACAAATTTAGGGCAACTCCAGGAATCCACTTGGATGAATATTATATCAAACATTTACTTAAACAACTCAGAAAATTCCTGCATGTTATGGCCATTCTCGTGGGAAGAGTACATGTGTATCTTTAGGTGTCAATAAACAACTAGGAGATATTAAATAAAATACTAACAAAAAACAGACAAACCATTGCTATCGAATTAATTTAGACTAATAGTGTGCCTACAGGACAGGGCAGAACTGTCCCAAAGGCTTTCCAAGGATATAAATCTTTATGGAAACAGACTGCCACCTCTTCCTATTATGAAATGGCTGGTGGGTTCAAAACCCCAAACTTTCAGTTAACAGCCAAGTACTGTAAGTATTGTACCACCAAGACTCCTAAAATAACAGTAGTTAAAATAAAGTTAATTTAAAAACCATCATGGATTCTTCAATAACACGCATTCCCCACCCATATAGCTCCTGTGCTGGTTAAGAGATCTTGTGCATGGTTGCTGATGAAGCAAGGCTTTTTGGGCCTTGAAGTTTCATTCTTGGGTTAGAAGAACTCTTCTCAGAGAAATAGGAGGCCAAGAATGGTAGGTACCATGACTGATAAGCAAGTTGCCATCCAAGATACTCCAGAGGATCGGGCTGAAAGAACAAGAAAACATCAAATTCTTTTTTCATTTTTTTTTTTCAATTTGGTGATTTGATGACAAGTTTGACATCCTATGTGTACATACACATAACTGAATACATAGTTTTAGATGGTTGAGATCATACAGTAGGGATTTGTGCTTTTTTTCACACATCATGAATATTTACCAATTCAAAATCCCAAAGCCATGTGTATTAAGAAAACATAAAATTCTTGATTAATGTGCTGGCCGGGGGCAGGGAGGAGGTTATGGAAGACGGGGGCCTGGGAGGTCCTACACTAGACAAATGAACTTCCCCCTTGGATCTAGTTCCAGTGTGCTTGAGAAAATCATCACAAATGTAAAATACAAAGAGTGCAGAAATCCCTTAAATACCATTACCTTTGTGGGACTTGCAAGATTACTTTGGTTTATCTGTGATCCTGGGAAATAATCCCTTTTCTTCACTGGACAGCAGTGAGGCAGGGAAGAGCTTCAGGTATAGACAAAGTACCATAGTATGCTACTTTGGGTTAGCTGGCTTTAGGGAAGGAAGGATTCCTTCTTCCTGATTCTCTAACCCTCTAACCATCTGCACCAACTAGGAGGAAAGAGGGAATAGGAAAGAATGGTTAAAAGGGAGGAAGGAAGACAGGAAAGAAGGAAGGAAGGGGGGGGAGGAAGAATAAAAGAATAAAGGAAGGGGATAAAGAATGGAGGCAGAGAGAGGAGGAGAGATAGAAAGAAAGAAATGTAAAAAGAGAAAGAAGGAAGAAAGGAAATGAGGGAGAAAGAAGAGGGAAGGAAGAAAGAAAGGGAGGACAAAAGAAAATGAAAAAGAGAATGAATGACATGGAGGAGCAGATAAGGATTTTTTTCTAGGATGACTTGAGGTGGCTAAAAAGTGACAAAATAAGTTGAGCCTTTCAAACAAGTGGGTATATTATTACTTTCATCCTTTCTGAGGAGAGCAGCCACAGCCCATTTTATAAGTAACAGGATTTGCACCTTTTCCCTTTTGTGGACTTCAGGATGTGGCATTGATATGAAGGTGCTGTGGAAACCCTTCAGCTAAATTATGGTCTTGTGGTCAGACACCAAAATTAACTGTCACATTGGGTCTGTAGTAACATATTAGGAGAGATCAGAAGTAGCATGACCAATTAGTTGATAATAGCAAAGAAGAGTACAGGTTCCAATGTCCAGGTGTGGACGCAGAGGTAAAGAAATAAACATAGGTGGGAAGAGTATACTGGGCCATGGAAAATCTGAAAAGAACAATATCCCCAGAGGTCTGATCCCTGAGGACTAGACATGGCAGGGACTGGAAGACAAATGAAGGCTTCCCAGGTATGAGTTGTCTTGGAAGACTTTGTACACCAGGGCTCAATGATATGACTTCAGAACTGTGAGTGGTGGTATAGGACCTGAAATGCTGGAGATACTGACCCAGATTTATTAAGGGGAAGGGGTCTCCCAAAGCACCTGGAGTCCTGGTGTGGTGCTTTGGGTTAATGCGCCAGGCTGCAAAGCCATTTGAACGGCAAGATAGGCTGTTCAAGCTCACCAGCTGCTCCTCAGAAACCCTATACAGGGTCGCCATGGATTGGAACCGACTCGACAGCACTTAACAACAACAAAAGCACCTAGTGTCTATAGAGTTCAAGAAACTGAGCCTGGTTTAGTTACCATTTACTGGGAACTTGTTAAATGATAAATACTCCTCTGTGTAGGATACGTGGATTGTATCATTAAATCTTCCTTAGAATCCCATAAGTTATTAATTTTTATTTTGTCTTTTACTTAAGAAGACATGGAGTAGAGAAGTTATGTAACTTGTCTATCAAATGACGGCACAGACACTAAAACCCATGATCTTAGCTACCACATTATTGCACCCAAACCAACCCTACTGCCACCAAGTTCATTCGGAATCACAGCAACTCTTCCAAGGATATCAATGTTTACAGGAGCAGAAAGCCTCATCATGGAGCAGCAGCTGGTGGGTTTGAATTGCTGGCCTGTGCTTAGCAGTTCAATGCTTATCCTACAGTACCACCAGGGCTCCTTCATTAGAGCACAGTGCAGGCATAATCTAGAGCAAGGAATGGTACTCAAGTGAATGAATCCTCCCAAGAGACACAGAGGAATCTGAACAATGAACCCACAGCTTGACCTAAACTTTTTTGAGAGTAGAAACCTATGTAGAAACTTATCCTTTACTCTAGGATATGGCTTTCACCCCTGTTCACTAGTCCTGCCCATGCTCATCTACTTAGATTTAGACTGTCCTCCAGGAAAGTACAAAAGGAGTTAGGGAGGTTCCTTGTGCGCCCCCAACAGGAAGCAGAGAGTCATGAAGAAGAGACCTCTACAGAGGGAGCCAGTGAGGCTTCAAACAGTGAGAGCTACTCCCTTAGAGATGAAGTTAAGTTACTCTGACCTGCTCAAAATGTTTGAGCTGTCCTCCTGAGCTCTGACCTAACAGGCCATTTGTTCTTTCTCTCTATGGTCACCCTGATGGTTCATAGTATGCTATAATTATCCTGACCTCATAGCTCTGATGCAAACTGTCCTTTGCAGATGGGGACACAGATATGGGATGAGGTAAGCTTACTAAGAGGTAGTAGCAGAACTGGAAATAGTCTCCCAAGTCTCCCAAGCACTGAGGCTGAGTAGGATCTCCACACACTTCTTTATTCAGGAGAAAACTCGTTACCCTGTGGCCATCTCATTTCCCCAGATCCCTCAGGGATAGTTCTTACCCAGAGTACAGGGTGGAGTGAAAAATACTGTGTCGTTCTTGCTGCTTACATCATTGCTGACTTGGCAGGTATAAAACGTGGAGTGATTTTCTGGTGTGGTGGTGATTTCAAGCATACTTTTCTGAAGCTTCGGTGGAAAGGGTCCTGAATCTCTATACCAGATGTAGTTTGCAGTCTTGTCCGCGATTTCACACGATAGACGCATGTGACATTTATCCTCTTCAATTTTCACCTCAAATTTTATGACAAACTTGGGTACAGGATCTGAAGATGGGAAGAATGTTGTAAGATGAAACAATCAAATTATGAATTTATAAGGTTTTTAATCTCACCAGAATTAAGATGGGAAAGTACAAAGGGAGTTAGGGAGGTTCCTTGTGCGTCCCCAACAGGAAGCAGAGAGTCATGAAGAAAAAACTTCTACAGAGGGAGCCAGTGAGGCTTCAAACAGCAAGAGCTACTACTCCCTTGGAGATGAAGTTAAGTTGACTCCAAGAGGGGGAGTCAGAGTCCATTACATGCACCCAACCAAAAAAAAAAAAAAAAAATGAGTTATGATCATATGTGAGCCAGAGAAAGTAGCAGACGTTTTGCCCAGAGATCTGCTGGAGCCAGACTTGATATCCTAACTGTCTGAGTTGCTCAAAGTCCTTCTCTATCAACAATTCACAACTGGCACCTTGGACCTTCTGTCTTTCAAGAGTTCTTTGGTTCAACCTCTCAAGCTCAGATTCAGACAGAGTCCTGGGGTAAGAGGTGTTGACCTCACATTGCAAAGTCCTATGTATAACTATTGGTTGGGGTGCCGTCCTCCTGGATTCTAGCAGAGCTACAGGAAAGAATCACACATTAACCCTTGCACATGTTAACAGTGACATACAGTGTTGGGCTTGTCTGTTTACTTTGGTATCCCCATCTCTTGCACAGTGCATGCCACAAACCAGGTATTTTATAAGTATCTGATGAAAAGATAGATGGATTAGTGAAACAATGATGTGATAGAATGCACAGACTGCTAACTTTGGAGACCAGTCTAGGTTCATAATATGACTGTAGTGAAGTGACTTGAGGCAAGGTGGGTAAACCTTTTGAACTTCCTTTTCCTTCATTTGTAAAATGACCCTTTAGTATTTCACAATGTTGTTGTTGTTGTTGTTGTTGTTATGTGCAATGTTAGTGAGATAAAATGACAAAACTTGCAGTGATTTTCTGGCTTATGGGTGATTTCAAGCATAGTTTTCTGGAACTTCTGTGAAAAGATCCCTGAGTCCCATACCAGGTGTGGTTACAGGCTGTTTCCAGGGTTTCCCATAGTAGTTCCACATGACATGAAGAGCTTTTTTTTTTTTCCCAAAAAATACAAGTGTTTATACATATCAGCGATCACATTCTTATCACTACAAGAAGACCAGGATTATGACAAGTTCCATACATATCAGAACAGTTAGGTACAGTTGGTATGTAATGTCAGTTAGTCAAATGTTTGCCTTAGTATATCATTTATAGTACATCTTTCTAAGCATAAAAACATTAAAGAAACACTTTCAGATACACTAAAATATCTTTAACATAGTAGAGTAATAATAAAAATAATGTTTTGATGTGCACTGCAAAGTAATGTCCGTTTGTAATTATGAACCACTGCGTAGATCTCAAACTTTTAATATACTAGGATTTACAGGGATTGATCAGTAACTTTGGGTTGTTATGGTAACTATGGGACTGCCTACATGTTGTTCTTCTGTTAGGTTGGATGAGAGTAATCTCAGCAACTGGTTTTTCCTTGGCTAGGACTTGGTTTACCTGATATCCTCCAGGGTTTCTCCATATGTTGTTGCTATTGTTAGCTGCCATTGAATCAGTCCTAACTCCTGGCAACCCCATGAACAATAGTAGAAAAAGCTACCTGGTCCTGCACCATCCCTATGATCTGTGACAGATCAGTTTCACTGTGATCCACTGGATTGTTCTTGTCTGAGTGTCAGAAGTATATCATCAGGCCTTTCTTCTTAGTCCATCTTAGTCTGGAAGCTCCACTGACAACTATTCAGCATCATAGCAACATGCAGGCCATCACTAACAGACAAGCAATAGTTACACATGAAGGCCATTGGTCAAAAACCTGAAGAATCAGTGTGACTTAGACTCCATAGGTTCAATGTGGCAAAGAATTTATCAAATTTGAGCTTGCCTCCAGATGATAAAATGGGTGGCAGAGCTATTAAAACCCTACCAATCTTGCCTCTTGAGCTCTATTTCTCAAACTGTTCTGTTTCCTTTGTGTGTTTAATTGAGTAACTTGGATATAGCCTTTCATCATTTCCTGTGTTCTAACCTCATTTTTTATAATACTTCCTCAACTCCCACAATGGACATGACACTGAGCACATTTGTCGAGTCATTTGATGTTATCTAGCTCCAAGAGTTATCACAAGACCCCAAGCTGAGTTGAAGAGTTTCCTTACCAGGATTCATTCTCTGGGTCCTACCATCATGAAGACTGCTGAAGCAAGATTGACTTATGAATTTTTAAACATTCTAAATTTTTTGTTGTTGTTGTCATTGTTAAGAATATGCACAGCAGAACATGCACTGACACAACTCTATGTGTATAAATCAATGACATAGATTACATTCTTCAAGTTCTGCAACCACGCTCACTCTCCCATTTTGAGTTCTTCCTCCTCCATTAACATAAACTCACTGACACCTAAGTTTTCTATCTAATCTTTTGAGGTGCTGTTGTCAATTTGATCTGATCTTGATAGTTCTTTTGAAGAGCACAAAGCTCAAGGCAAGCATTCTTTCTAATTAAACTGCTTTTAGGTTAAGGAAGACTTCATGGGATATTTCAAGGTTTAAAGATGACCTTAGGACAATATTTCAGGGGTCCATCCAGGATCCATAGTTCCAGAAATTCTGGATTCCATGAGAATTTAAAATTCTATGAATTTTTCCTTTTGATCAGGATTCTCCTGTGGAATCTTAGATAAAAACATTTGGTAACAGTAGACAGGCACCATCTAGCTCTTTAAGTTTCAGGGCTAAGAAGGCAGTTGATCATGGAGGCATTTAGCCAGGCATTCCATTTCCTCTTCCTGACACTCCTTCTTTCTCTATTGCTCCTGACAAAAAGAGACCAATTGTTGTAGCTTGGACAGCCTCCTTTGGAAAACCTTTAAGACCCCAGGCGCTACTCAAAGAACTAGGAGGCAGAATAGAAGTAATATTAGACTAATTAACTGGACTATCCCGGGAAACATTGACCCTAAACCTCCAAACCAAAGAACCAAATCCAGTAATGCATTTGATTATCTACAAGCAGGGCTCAGTGGCTACTCTTGTTATTGCTATAAATATATCTTTCACATAACTTCTGCTAACTCACTTTTTAGAGTGTACAACTCACTGACAGCAATTCAATTAGTCAGTTGTACAATATTTACCCTTAATCAATGTGATCTTTCCATCACTGTAACAAAAGCTCAGTACTCCATAAACAATAATCATCCCCATATACCCCCAGCTCTGCCACTTTTTCAGTCTATCATGCCCATGGCATTTGACTAATAAATTTTAGTCTTTATATAGTTTCCTTTTCTTAACTATTTGTAAAAGTATTGTTGTTGTTACATACCATCGAGTTGGTTCTGACCCATAGTAACCCTGCATAGGATTTCCAAGGAGCAGCTGGTGAGTTTGAACTGCAGACCTTGAGGTTCAAGCTGACCTTGAAGTACTCTGCATTATCCCAAAGTGCCACACCAGGACTTTTTGTATAAATGAGGTCATACAATGTTTGTCCTTTTGTGAATCACTTATTTCATTCAGCATAATGTCTTCAAGTTCCATCCATACTGTTGCATGTACCAAGATTTCATTTCTCCTACTGGCTGAGGAGTATTCCATTGTATGTAGGAACCACATTTTGTTTATCCAGTCATCTATTTATGAACATTTAGGTTGCTTCCAATATTTAGGTTGACTATGCTGAATAGGGCTGCAATGAACGTTAGCATCTATCTAACTACTTATTTATACTGTTTTCCACAACAACTGTACCATTTAGTATTTCAACCACAGTATATAAGGGTTCCAAGTTGCCCACATCTTCACCAACATTTATTGTTTTCTGGATTTGGGTTTTTTCCCTTGTTGTTTGTTTTGTATTATTTTTGTTTTTGTCATGGCTCTATGTTGTATTTCTCCTTTTGTGACTGACTGATTTCATTCAGCATAATGTCTTCAAGGTTCATCCATGTTATGCAGTGGCATAATATTCTATTGTGTGTATGTACCAAAGTTTGTTTATCCATTCTTCCATAGATGGGCACTTAGGCT
>NW_006408560.1:20935189-20936262 GCF_000296735.1 Chrysochloris asiatica
TTTTTTTTATCTTCCTCTAGTCAAGTTCTGATCATCAAACCATTGAGGCTAGGTCAAATGGGTACAATCTACAAATTTGGGCATTCTTGTGTGTCTTCCTTCACTTCATATTAGCTGGATGCTTCACTCTCAGTTCTAGCCCTCCATGGCTATGTCGTTGTCCATGGGCTCAGGAATCCCCAGGTCTCACCTCACTTCAGATCAGCCAGCCCTTCCTCTTTTCTCTCTCATCTCAATGGGAGTCTATGGAATGTGGTTGAACTCAGCCCATATCTTGATTGCTGCCTTTCCCCCTCTTCCACTCACCAGTTGACCAATGTGGTCGCCAGCAAGCTTACATGCTTGTTTGTGTGTTCCCTGTGGGTTTCAGTCTTGGAGGGAAGTTTGTCCTGAAGGGACTTGATTGCTTGCCTTGATGGCTCCCCAGTGAACAACTTGCTTGTACTAGCAATCAGACTGCCATTTTTATTATAGATTTTTCCTGAGCAGTGGAGCTCTTAATCACTAATTTACCAGGGCTCTTTTTAGCCATCCTAGTGGGAGTGATCCATATTTGTGTCTACTTCAAAGACAGGTTATTCAACTGAATAAGGAAATTATTCAATATTATACTGAATTATTGAAATCATTAATATCACATGCAAATAAAATTTTGCTGAAGATAATTTTTTAAATATTTGCAGCATTATGTCAAAATGGAACTGCCAGAAATCTAAGCAAGATTCAGAAGATGAAGTCAGATAGATCTTGACTGAAAGCAGAGAATACCAGAAAGATGTTTACCTTTGTTAACTATGCAAAGGCATTTGACTGTATGAATCATGACAAATTATAGTATCATTGGGAAGAAACAGGAATTCCAGAATATTTATTGGTGTTCATATGCAAATTAAGGAGTCCTGGTGATGCAGTAGGATAAACACTGGACTACTAACTGAGAAGTCAGCTGTTCAAGGCCATGGGAAAAAGATGAGACCTTATACTCCCATAAAGATTTATAGTCTTGGAAACCCTGTACAGAGTCACTATGAGTCAGAATCAGCTTGATGGAAGTGGAATTTTTTTTTTTTTTT
>NW_006408560.1:20936732-20939286 GCF_000296735.1 Chrysochloris asiatica
AAATGTGCAAAGAAATGGAGTTAGAAAACCAAAAGGGAAGAATGCAATCAACATTTATCAAACTGAAATAACTGAACGAAAACTTTGAGCCTCACATTACAATATTGAAGGATTCTGTGACTACTGGTGTGGCACTGTAAGATCAGTCCTGGACTGCTAACTACAAATTTAGCAGTTCAAACCCACCAGTTGCTCCCTGGAAACCCTAATTAAGGTTCCTATGAGTCAGAACCTAATCGCTGACACTTCACAACAACAACAAAAATAGGCAAATTACTGAATGGTGCAGGAAGTATCAAAACAAGTTAGAAGGGATATACAGAACTATTGCACTAAAAACAATTGGTTAATGTTCAACCATTTCAAGAAATAGCGTATTACCAAGAACAACTGGGATTGAAAGAAGAAGTCCAAGCGTCACTGGAGGCATTGTTGAAAACAAAAAAGTTCCAGAAATTGGCAGAATACCAATTCAAATGTTTCAACAAATTGATGCAGTGTTAAAGGTGTTCACTTGTCTATATCAAGAAATTTGGAAGACAGCTACCAGGTCAACCAACAGGAAGATATCTATATTTGCACCCATTCCAAAGAACAGTGACCCAACGGAATGTGAAAATTATCGAACAAGATCAATAATATCACATACAAGCAAAATTTTGTAGATGGTAACTCAAAAACAGTTGGAGCAGTATACTAAGAGGGAGATGCCATAAATACAAGCCAGATTCAGAAGAGGACATGGAATGAGAGATATCATTGCTGATATCAAATGGATCTTGGCTGAAAGAAGAGAATACCAGAAAGATGTTTACTTGTGCTTTATTGACTATGCAAAGGAATTTGACTGTGTGGATCATAACATTATGGATAATGCTGCAAACAATGGGAATTCTAGAACACTGAATTGTGCTCAGGAGGAACCTGTACATAGACCCAGAGGCAGTTGTTTGAACAGAACAAGAGGATACTGTATAATTTAGTATCAGGAAAAATGTGTGTCAGGGTTGTATCCTTTAACCATAATTATTCAATCTGTAGGCTGAACAAATAATCCAAGAAGCTAGACTATATGAAGAAGAATGTGGCATCACATTATTAGCTACCTGTGATATACAAATGACACACCTTGCTTGCTGGAAGCAAAGAGGACTTGAAGCACTTAATATTGCTAGGATGTCAATCTATAGGTATAAAGCAATCACAATCAAAATTCTAGCAGCGTTTTTTACAGAAATGAAAACCCAATCATCAACTTTATATGTAATGGCAAGGAGCCCCAAAAAGCTAAAACAGTGTTTAAAGTAGAGAACAAAGTAGGAAAATTCACACGCCATGATTTTAGAACATATTATACAGTAGTTTAAAAATAAAACTAAAACTGCCTGTTGTTTGTTGTTGTTAAGTGCCATAGAGTCTGTTCTGACTCATTGCAACCCTGTGTAGGGTTTCCAAGGAGAAACTTCCAACCTTGAGGTTCAAACTGATCTTACAATCCACTGCTTGTCCTGCAATGCCACACCATGTTTCAAGTCCTCTTCACTTTCAACAAATAAGGTTCTGCAATATGCTCATCTCAAGTTGCTAATAAATCCACTTTCTCTAATCCTGATGCCATGTTCTTCATATAGTCCAATGCTCAGCATACAGACTGAACGAGTATTTGAAAGTATACAACCCTGATGTGAACCTTTCTTGATTTAAAACTACACAGTATCCTCTTATTCTGTTCAAATGACTGTCTCTTAGTCTATATACAGGTTCTACATGTATTATGCTCAGTATCATCAAGTCCATTCCAACTCATAGCAATCCCAGGAACAAAACAATGCCTGGTCCCGCACCATCCTGACAATCCTTGTTATGTTTGAGCCCTTCGTTGCAGCCACTGTGTCACTCTATCTCATTGATGGTCTTCCTCTTTTTTGTAGACCTTCTACTTTACCCCCGCAATGTCAGTTTGAGCCCCAAGGTCAGTGGCTCAAATTCACAAGTTGCTCCTTGGAAACCCTACACAGGGTCTCTGAGTCAGAACTGACTCAATGTCACTTAACAACAACAACTACTGTACCAAGTATGATGTCCTTCTCCAGAAACTATTCTTTTCTGGTAATATGTCTAAAGCATATGGGACAAAGCCACATCATTGTTGCTTCCAGGAAGTATCCTAGCTGTACTTCTTAGAGGAAAAGATTTGTTCATTCTTCTGGCAGTCTGTGGTATAATTAATATTCTTTGCTAACACCATAATTCAAATGAATCCATTCTTCTTCAGTCTTCCTTATGCATTGTCCAGCTTTCACATATATATGAGACCATTGAAAATACCATGGCATGAGTCAGGCATACCTTAGTCCTCAAAGTGACATCTCTGCTCTTTAACACTTTAAAGAGGTCTTTTGCAGCAGATTTGACCAGTGCAGTATAGCCTTGGATTTCTTCACATCTATTTCCATAAGCTGTGATTCCTCACAAAGGAATCACTGCTCCCTTTCCACAGCTGTGGGAGAGAAGTCTCCTTCTTAAGAGACGTGTAGTGTGGAGCTCCAACAAC
>NW_006408560.1:20942735-20949214 GCF_000296735.1 Chrysochloris asiatica
AAAAAGAGGAAGACCTCCAACGAGATGGATCGGCCAGGTGGCATCATTGATGGACTCGGGGGTGGCAGCGTTGGTGAGGTTGGCCCAGGATCGGGCATTGTTTCGTTCTGCTATGCATGGGGTCGCTATGAGTCGGTTCCGACTCGATGGCACCTGACAACAACAACAACAACATTTCCATAAGCATTGATTATGGATCCAAGTAAAATGATATCTTTGACAACTTCAATCTTTTCTTTGTTTATCATGATGTTATTTATTGGTTCAGTTGTGAGGATTTTTGTTTTCTTTAATTGACGTGTAATTCATACTGAGGGCTGTAGTCTTTGATCTTCATCAGTAAATGCTTCAAATATGATATTGAAGAAAAGTAGTAAAACTGAGCATAAAGCGCTCAGTCTTTCTCCCTTAACTATGGTGTTATGTGCTGCTGAGTAAGTTCTGACTCACAGCGACCCTGTACAGCATCTCTGAGGAGTGTCAATCCCATACTTATCCTACAGTGCCATACCAGGTATTGTTTTGTGCCATAGAGCTAGTATTATGCTGCAGAGCTGGTTCTGACCCATAGTGACCCTGTACAGGGTTTCCTAGGAGCGGCTGGAGAGCCTTAACTGCCAACCTTGTGGTTCAGACTGATTTTGTAGTCTAGTGCATTTACCCACAGAGTCACACCAGGACTCTATAACAGGTTTAATGTTAGCTATTTAAAACACTAAACTGTAGGAGGGTAAGTTTTAAAAAGTATTAATACTAGGGTTCCATTTTATATATACATGGGTTTATTACAAACAAAACATGTTTAAATATGTCTCTGTGATTAGTAGATGGCTTCCAACAAATTATCTCACTTGTCATAGTTTCATTAGGATAGATTCAAAAAAGAGAGGCTGTAATCAAAAACAGTGATTTCCAAGAGTTTTTGCTTAAATTCAAGGCAGAGAGGTCAGCTCCAAAAGTTATAGTGACTGATTTTGAGATTCCAAAGGGCAATCTTGCTAGATTCTCTCCAAAGACATAGGATAATCATGGGATCTTGTTAGGAAGAAGTTTTAAGGGAATTGAAAGCTGCATTGATGAGAAAATAGTCAGGAAAATTGCACCAAGGAATTATTTTCATCACAACAATTCACCTGCTTCTTCTTCAAGGAGAGCAAAGGCTGTCCTACGAGAATTTCACTGGGAAACTTTACGCCATCCACTCTACAGCCCTGATCTTGCCCCTTCCAGCTCCTTCTTGTTCCCAAAACTCAAAGAACATTAAAAAGGAACACAGTTTGAGTCCTTTAAGGATTCTAAAACAGCTGTTTTGACATGGCATAAATTGAAGAATGAAGACTTGGGGTGGGGTTGGACACTGCCTTCACAATTATATCAGCATAAAAGGAAGAAAAAGAAACAATAACTTAGCATGTTGATATTTTTAAATAAAGGTTCATATGATTTTACAGCAATAGTTTTATACTAACCCTCGTAGATATAATTTTTACATCTGCCCTTAGTTATATTGAAGAATTTTCCTTCAATTCCAATATTCTTGGGGGTTTTCACCGTGAAAAGGTGTTATATTTTATCAAATGGTTTTTCTGGATGGATAGAAGTGATTATGTGATCATTTTGCTTTGTTCTATTGATGTTTGTATCACATAAGAACATTGATTTTCTAGAGTTGACCCATTCTTGCATCCTTTGAATAAAGCCCACTTGGTCGTGGTCTTTTAAGATGTTGTTGAATTCTTCTGTTTAGGATTTTCTTGAGAATTTTTGCATATTTTCAATATTCATAAGTGATACTGACTTGTGTGTTTCTTATGGTGTCTTTTAAATATTCTAATATTTTACAAAGCTGATTGTGAAACAATTAGTAGCTTAGTATTAGCCTTGGGGAGTATTTACACCATGTTCTTGTTATTATGTGTGGTGGAGTCAGTTTAGATACATAGTGAGAGGGGACACCAATCTGTTACACAGGTACCATTTTGTTGGTGGGATTTGAATTTGTGGAATAAATTCATATTGTGCTTTAGCATTTTTAAAATGTATTCATTGTCATTATCTACTTGATCTTCATGTTGTTGTTGTGGTTAAGTGCCATTGAGTCAGGTCCAACTCATAGCAACCTTGTATAGGGTTTCCAAGGAGCAGCTGATGAGTTTGAACCGCCGACTTTGCGGTTCAAATCAACCTTGCAGTCAGTGCTTATACTACGGTGCCACACCAGGACTCATAGTACCCTAAAAAGTCGAAATAATCATACTCATTATATAAGGAGGAGTCCAAGACTCTGAGGTGAACACCTTTCTTAAATGTCTGTCCAGTTCCCATTGTATAATGATAGTCAACTACAACTTCAGGGAGACCTCCCCAGGAACAATGTTATGATTTTATATAACCTAGACCTTTGGACCATAAAAGCTGGGATGTCTCCAAGGTATAAGCTGGGCCAATAATTTTTTTCTCTTTAGGATTTAAATTGAGAGATATAAGTTTAGGCTTGGGGAGATGAGTCATATCGATGACAGGAATCCACAGGTTCAACTCACAGATTCTTTAAACTGTTACCAGTTTTTCTTCCCCTTAGCCCTTCCTGATTCATTAAAACACCTTGAATTACTACAATTAACTCCAGTTCCTTGAAATAAATTCTCCTTTCTAACTAAAGTGATATCAAATTTGTGTCTGCTACTTGCCATCATAAAAACCTTACCAAATGTAGGCAGAGATGCTAAGATCTTTGTTCAAAGTCACAGAATTAGTAAATTACTGGTCTGCATTCTGAACTCAGGTCCATCCAACCCCAAGTATAATATCTTATCCTTATCCTATATACTTTGGTTAGGCAGGATCTATGAGTGAAGGTAATGAAGGACTAAAACTTTATTGTACCTACTCTGAAAGGCAAAAAGCCCTTCTTCATAGTTTTTGTTCTCTTCTCCCCATCCTTCTCTCTTCTCTGTGAAGTCTTTGTTCAGAGATAAAATTAAGGTGATATCAGACATATCTAGGTTGATAGATGGAAGAGAATGAAGGGAATAGAATGAAATTCATCTCTACTGTTTTCTTTGTTTGTAAAACTGAGTCTCATTGACTGCAGAAGAGGTTTTTAGCTCCTCCAGTTATGGAGTCTATTCTCCTAGGTCACTTCTAAATAGAATAGGTTTTAGAAGCAATTAATTGTTCCTGTCCTGAGGTTTTACTCTCTTCCCATGAGAGAATGTACCCAGGAACATCAGAAAAATCTCCCAGTAGTCAGTTGGGGCTCCAGGATGTGCCCTTTGGCTCATTTCACTTACCTTTTACCTCCAGTTGGATCTGCCATTTTTGAACTATTCCATCTGTGTTCACTACTTGCAGGGAATAGTTGCCACTGTCTTGTTCCTGGACTCTGTAGATGTGCAGCGTGCCATTGTTAGCAAGATAGTACTTGTCTTTAGACATGAAGTAATTTGGGACATTGTCATCCCATTCTACAATCTTCTGATTTTGGTTATAAATCCAGCTGAGATGTTTGTATCTAACATTCTCAAGGTCGGAGATGGTCAGACTCTCATTGCTGCCAGCAACCACAGTCATCCGTTGTGCTGAATGAACTGCCAATCAGATCAGAATGAAAGAGTCAGACCCATGTTACTAAAATCAGTAAGGACTAGTGATCTAAGTTTTAGAAATTTTTCTTTTAAAAACTTTGTAATTCATTGGAATCTATTTTCTATTCTAATTGAAGTTATTTTTATTCCTATTCATATTTGTAACTTTGTCCTTTTACTTCATGAAGTACTTCAAATTGTATACACTTTAAGTTCCCCAAAACCTGGTTTTTTAAGTTCTAAAACACCTGGCTACTCTGAAATTCAGCATGGCAAAGAGAAGGAAAAGATTATCTCTTGAAGGTTCAAGAGAAAGGGAAGATTGTTGACATTGGGGGCAGGGATAGAAGAAAATTAAGTATATAAATTACTGAGAACAGTAGAAGGAAGCAAAAGATAGAGCAAGGAGGGAATGTGACCTATTTCACTTGGTCTTACATACACACAAAGTCTTATTCTTCAGCATTGTACAACTAGCTATTCACTCTCTGTAATGTTTCTCCTTTCTAAAAGCATGATCTTAAACCACTAAAAGATAAAAGTACCTGTACCCTTCAAACTTGCTAATTTCTCTTTATTCATTTACCTAAGAATTCATCAACTCCTTCTGCACTTGCTATGTACAGGCATAAGTCTATGCAGACATACCTAGGCATTCATTTCCCAGTGCTTTTTGATTGGTTCATTCCATATTTTATCATCCTTCTGACATAATCAATCCAGCCCAAACAACAGGTGGCTGGCACTGTGTGAGGCTCTGGTTTTAGCAATGAGTAACGCAGACACAGGTTCAGACCTCTTGGAGTATACAGCCTAGCAGGATAATGTCTCCAGGACTGTAAAATCACTAAACACATATTCTCATTATGTCCTCTTGTTTATATGTGAAATATTAGACGTGGGTGACAATAGATAATCAGGGTTTTTCAACCTCTGCATATTGACATTTTGAGCTGGATAATTCTTTGTTGTGGGGGCTATTCTGTCATTACAGAATCATTAGCAGCATTCTTGGTTTTCAACCACTAGATGCCAGTAACATTCAAGGTGTGATATTCAAAAATGTCTCCAGACATTGCCAGTTGTCTCCTGTAGACAAAATCTCTCCTCATCCTACTTGAGAACCACTGGCCTAGATCATCCTTGGGAAATTCCTATATATTTTTACTTCTGCCTTAGCTTCTCTTGCCTCCTCCTTAAGAATAGTTTAGTCTGAAGAGACAGGAGGAAAAGAGAGAAACAAACAAGGATCACATAGATCAGACTTAGGAAACAGAGATGCTATGTAGCTCAAAGACTAAAGATAATGAGCATCTCTGGGCAGCAGGTGGACAGGTATGGTTTGAAAAGACTGAAGTCAGGAAATGGGAACACCAGATTTATGTCTTCAATGGCAAGAACAGGGTGCCATTTTCTGAAATGGAAAGTGTAGAGGGATTAGTTGGACAGATCACAATGAACCACAGATTAAGTGGAAAATGAGGATGGAAAGACAACAAAAGTAAATTATTATTTTAATAAATTTAAGTGTGAGTGGAAAGAGAATGAAGAATAATTGGTAAAGAGGCATGAGAGCTAAAGAAAGTATTGCTTGTTTTTTAGTTATATTTAAGAGCAAACATTTACACTGTGGACAGGCTACGGAAAGGAACCAGCAAATGGAGAGAAGTGGAAAATATTGCAGAGAAGGGGAATGACTAGTTTTCAGGGGATTCAGAGGAGAGCAGGTGTCTTGGCTGTGAGGGATACCTCAGTGTCTGAAAGAGAAAAGAGAGAAAGATAATTGGTGATGTAGATAAATTTCTAGTGGCTATATAATGGGCAAGAAGTTGAGGCTCTTATTGCCTAACGATCTTTAGTCCCCAGTTCTTCTGTGAAGTAGGAGACAATCTTTTTTCAGAGGTTAGAAGACTGAGGGAAGAAGCCTTCAATATAAAGGTGGAGGCTTGAAATAACCACTGTGGGAAATGGAAGAAAAAAATTATCAAGGCCAGTAGAGCTACTCTGAGATCCACCATGGCTAAAACCATGTCTTATATTTCTCTCCTTACTTCCATCCATTAATCCATACATACACACGTTGTTGTTGCTGTTGTTAAGTGCTGTTGAGTTGGTTCCTTTTATAGGAGTGGCTGGTGAGTTTGAACCACCATCAATTTATTTACTTATTAATTAATCTGATAAATGTCTACTAAGCATTTACTATGTATTATGATGTATGTGAGGCACCATTCATACACTGATGAATAAGATAGATACAGCTTCTTCCCTTAATTAGCTTCCAGTTCAGTACATATAGATGATTAACCAGACAATTCTACTATTGGCGATAAGTGCTAAATAAAAGAATATATGGAATGCAAAGATGGCAGAGAAAAGGGAGAGCACATCACCTGATCTTGAGGTTCAGGAATGGCTTCCTTAGAAAGTGTGGTTTAAGCTAAAATCCAAAGTATATATAGGAATTATTCAGGGCAAGATAGGGGCTGGAAGTAACAGTGTTCTAAGCAGAGGGAAAAAGAAAAATCAACACCAAACTCCCAGAGATTAAAAAAAAAAAAAGCATGGTTCCTTTACAAAGTGAAAGCTGGTTCAGTTGGTTAGAGCATAGACAAAGGAAGGGCAGGAAGCAACCATATAAACAATTTGCTTCAGAATTTCTGTTGCCAATTTTCTTATTCATCATAATAGCTATTGAAGAATATTAAGCAGAGTGAAGTAAACAGATAACCATTTTTTAAAGTTTATTTTAAGGGCAATGTGGCTAGCAGACTAGATAGGAAGTAATAAAATAAAAAGAGTTGGTAGGCCCCAGATGGCTTTATTGGTGAATTCAACCAAACATTCAGGGAGGAGTTGACACCATTCCACTCAAAGTACTCCAGAATATAT
>NW_006408560.1:20966928-20983311 GCF_000296735.1 Chrysochloris asiatica
CAGGCAAATCTGCTTCAGAAGATCTCTTTAAAGTGTTCAAGAGTAAAGATGTCAGTATGAGGACTAAAGTGTTCCTGACCCAAGTCATGGTATTGTCTACAGCATCATATACATGTGAAAGTTGGCCAGTGAGTAGCGTAGTGGTTACAAATTAGGCTGCAAAACACAAGGTCAGCAGTTCGAAACTACCAGCTGTTCTGCAGGAGAAAGATGAGGCTTTCTGCCCCAGTAAAGATTTACAGCCTCAGAAAACCTGTACACTGTCTTTATGAGTCAGGACTGACTCCATGGCACATAACAACAACAACAACATAGAAGAATTGATGTGTAGAATTGATACATTCAAGTTATGGTGTTAGAAAAGACTATTAAAGGTACCATAGACTTCCAGAACAGGTAAGTCTGTGTTGATAGATGTGCAACCAGAATTCTCCTTAGAAGTCAAGATGGCCAGATTTTGTCTCTCATACTTTGGACATGTTATCAAGAGGGACCAATCCCTGTAGAAGGACATCATTCTTGGTAAAGTGGAGGGACAACGAAAAAGAGGAAGACACCCCACCCCACCCCAACAAGATGTATTGGCACAGTAGCAGCAACAATGTGCTCAAGCATAGCAGGAAATGTGAGGGTGGTGTTTTGTTCTACTGTACATAGGCTCACTATAGGTCAGAGCCAACTCAACTGCACCTAACAACTGCATATGATTTGTTGAATGTAAAACTGTAAACCTTCATTCAGTTCACAATAAAAAGTTTTATAAAAAAGCTGTTAGGACAGAGACTATTGTAATTAGATAAGAGAAAATGGTGTCTTGATCTAGGATTGGGGCAATGAAAGGTGGATGGAATTGCACATACTGGAGAGATATTTTTAAAGATAGAATTGGTATGATTTAGTCTCATGTTATGGAGCCTAGAGCAGGGTCTCATTATACCCCCACCACACAAAATAAATGTCCAATTCTGAACCTACATAACAGAGTATAATTGCCCCATAGTGTTTCCAAGGTTGCAAGTTTTTAAAAGCAGACTGCCTCATGTTTCTCCCATGGAACAACTGGTGGATTTGAGCCCCTGACCTTTTAGCTATCAGCCAAGCCCCTAACCACTGCAAAACCAGGGTTGAAATCAGACAGTTGGAAATCCAGATCTGGAACTCAGGGAAGAGCTTTGGAGTCTATTTGTTCTCTTCCCAGGCTCTTAGCTGTTTCAGACTGTGTGTGCCACCATCTACAAAGCAAGTTCACATTCTTGGTTTTAAAAAAAAGAACTAGAAAGTGGAGGGAGGGGGAAGATGGGAATAGGATTCTTTTGATTCGACAGTGAGCAATTGTTATCATATGACATACATTATGATAAAATATAACATGACTAACTGCAATGGTCACAACTGTAAAAGTAGATGTGAAACAAAAAGTGGGGAGTAGTTAAACTTTCATTCTAGGAACAGAGAACCCTGGGACCATCAAGAGGGAAGAGTACAAGCAGAGCATGGGATCCTAGCCAGAGAAGCAGAGACACCAGAAAGGGAAAGAGAGGTGATGGCATGGAGAATTAGAGCAGCTGAGGACTCTAGACCCATGGAAAGTCAAAGGCTGTGTGTTCGTGGCCAGGAGGCTGGCTTGCAAAATGTACCTTTTGGTCATTTGAGAAAGCTGAAGTTCAGGGAGTTTAGGTGCTGTGGGATCAGCACTGGACTGTGAACCACGAGGTCAGCAGTTTAAATCCACCAACTGCTCCTCAGAAACCCTATACAAAGGCACTATGAGTCAGAACGGACACGACGACACTTCACAACAAGAATGCATTTTACGCTTTCCCACAGAAGCATACCTTACCACAGAGAGAACAACTGTTACCCCAAAGAAGAGCTGATTTATAGCCCAGAAAGAAATTATTTGAATCATTCACTCACTTGTTTAACAATTAATGATTGAGTACCTGCCATTTTCCAGGCACTGTGATAGATGCAGCAATGCAACACTGAACGTGGCCCCTGTTCTCATGGAGGTCAAACGGAAGCTGATAAGCAAGGAAGTCACTGGCAGCTAACAACAGCAATACCGGACATATTGCCTCTTGCTGAGGTCCTGAATGAGTGACCATTTTGTTTTCTCCAAGCATCGTTGTTTCATTGTCTTAAATATTATATCTTATCATAATGTTATGTCATATAACATTCTCATGCTTGTTTATTCTTAATTTGTAGTGTTTCTTAAAGTGGTTAGTATTACTGTTGTTAGCTGCCAGTGAATTGGTCTTTGATTCATGGAAACTCCATGAATGATGGGGCTAAACACTGTCCAGTCCTGTGCCAACCCCATCAGTTATAGATTGGTTAGTATTAAAACCGTTTAAATAACAAACATCTGAGTGTCTATCTGAGAGAGTTCCCGGATTGTGTGAATGGTTGACACTTTCAAGATGCTAACCAAAAGACTTGAGGTGCCATCCGGAGGTGCCTCGGAAAAAAGTCCTGATGGTTTACTTTTGAGTTTTTAGCCTTTGAAAACCCTATGGAACACAGTTCTACTCTGAAATACCTGAGGTGGCTGTGAGTCAGAATCACCTCAATGGCAACTGGGTTTTTTTTGTTTTGCTTTGTTTTTTATTTGAGGGACTAGTGAGAGAAGCAAAATCTTAA
The DNA here is from genome assembly GCF_000296735.1 of Chrysochloris asiatica. Taxonomy (NCBI): domain Eukaryota; kingdom Metazoa; phylum Chordata; class Mammalia; order Afrosoricida; family Chrysochloridae; genus Chrysochloris; species Chrysochloris asiatica. The sequence continues at coordinate 20,969,575 of NW_006408560.1, forward strand.
CTCATGCTCCTTAGTTGACCTGGGAAGATAGGTACTAGATGGGGAGAGAGGGTTGGGCGACTAGGCCAAAGGAAGGAAAGTTAGCCCAGCTCTAGGAATGTAAAGGGAGCCAGAAAAGAATCTTGGCAGAAGAATGGAACTTTACTCCCAATGATCAAAAGTTTGTGGGCTCATTTGAGACTGATACATCTCAGGCCTTTGCTCAGACCCTTGTTCAGAAGCCCATGCCTAAACAGAGGAAATCCTTCCCAATTTTCTTTCTTGCAGTTTTTAATCTATCTTTGAGACAATGACAATATCATTTACTTTGACTAGGAACATGACTCACAGCATAGACAGAGAAGAATATCTCCTAGGTCTAAAGAAGCACAATATTTTTGAGTACATGGAATTTCTTCTCTGCTTAAAATGAAAAGAAAAAAAAAAAAAAAAAAAAAACAACTTTCCCACAACTTCACAAAGCACCAGTCATGGGAATAAATACGAGAATCTACTTCCCCTTCTCCCCAGGTTCCTGTTTTTGTCACCTGCCCTTAAGAAAAGAGATGGCACTCAACTATCTGAAGCTAAGGAAGGTTCCCCAACCTTATCACACTATTGATGTTGAGATGGGAGTACCTTCACATCTAGGATTGAGATGCTATTCATCCTCCCTTTCCATCTAAACAAGCTTTTCTGTGCACTATCACAGCAGACCATGTGTAGAAAGTACCTTGAATACATGTTACCAGGAATAGCCAAGTCATCAGTAGTGGTTTCAGAGCCAGACACCACTCCCATCTTGCTGCTTTCCAGAGCATCCCAGGAACGTTGTCCACAACAAGGAGGCAGGCTAAAAAGCAGGCCAGACCTCTAGTGCTCTACAATTCACCAGCGAGGATCAGAGGAAACACTAGTTGACTTTGGTTTTTTACCCAGGAAGATATTGGGTGGTGCCTAGATATGAAATACGGAAGTGGTCTAGCTGTTTTTACTGTAGCATGGTTTCAGACTCACAGAGACTCTGTATAAGGTTTTTGAGGATGTAAAGCTTTATGGAAGCAGGAAGTCTCTTCTTTCTCGCTGGGAGCAGCTGATGGATTCAAATTGCTGAACTTGAGGTTAGTAGCCTAACACATAACCCAATATGCCACCAGAGCATAGTGGGTCACTGTTCTTTGGAATGGGCACAAATAGGGATTGCTTTTAGTTGGTTGACCAAGTAACTGTCTTCCAAATTTCCTGGATAGACTCACTAATGCCTAGGATCTCACTCTTCTTGAGTCCCATTACATTTATAACAACTAGTTTTACTCGAGTCATACTTTGTATATTGTACATTCTGATTGTTAATGGAAGTTTTCAGCTGTTTCTTCTCATTTTGAATCTTGTGTCATTAACAAATGAAGGTCCCCAAAACATTGCTTCATCCATGTTACTAAGGTCAATTCTGCTTTCAGGAAGCAGCTTCTCGATTTGTATTTTGAGTGCCTTCCAACCTGAGGTAGTCATCTTCCAGCACTATATCAGATGATGTTTCACAAGGTTTTCAGTGACTGATCCCTATTCCTTCTTCCAAGTCTATCTTAGCCTGGAAGCTCCTTTGAAACCTGTCCACCATGGGTAACACTGCTGGTATAGCTTCCATCATCACAGAAAAATGTAACCCGTCACTGTACAGCAGGCTGACAGATGAGTGATGGATAAAATGTAATTCATATATATTGTAGATATGGAAGGCAACAGTGGCTATCTGCCATACATAAAGTACTCAAGTATTAATGAGAAAATTTTATTCCATTATACTTCAAGAATTTTTATTGTGTAGGAAACTACTTTGCAGCAGGTATAGTTAAATCTTGATTACCTGTGTTGTTGTTAAGTGCTGTCCAGTTGGTTCTGACACATAGTGACACTATATAGGTTTTCCAAGGAGTAGTTGAAAAAGAATTCAGAAGAATGAGACTTAAGTACCTCCAAACTACTGACACAAAGAGCAAGGGAAACAAGGAAATTTTCAGAAAAGCACTATAGGAACAATCAAGTAAAATAAATAAAAGATTGGCGACAATACAAAACCTGCAAACAGAAATCCAGACCTTTGATTTCAAACCTACCTTGCTTATCCTAAAGCACCACACTAAGATTCCTTTCTTTAAACTATATAACACTCTGTATACCAGGTGGACCCCCATCCAAGCACAAATGAAGCCTGACCCTGCTTAACCTCTGAGATTAGAGGAGATTGGACACATTCAGGGTGTAGGTCTAAGACAGAACAACCAGAAATAAACTCAACAAGGACACAAAAGAACTAAACAATGAAATCAATCAACTTGACCTCATAGATTTGTACAGAGCACTCAACCCAACAACATCACAATATACATTTTTTTCAGCATACATGGAACATTCTCCGGAACAGACCATGTGTTGGTGGTGGTGGTGGAGTTCCGTGAAGTAGATTCCAACTTATAGTGACCCTATGTAAGGTCTCCGAGGCTGTAAATCTTTATGGGGGCAGCAAGCCCATATTTCTCCATGGAATGGCTGGTAGTTTTGAATGGCTTACATTGTGGTTAGCAGCCATATTCATAACCACTACACTACCAGACCTCCTTCTAGGAGGCCACAAAGTAAGTTTCAATAAAATTTAAAACATCAAAATTCTACAAATCATCTTCTAAGATCATATAAATTAGACATCAACAATAGGAAGATCAACAAAATCAAATGCATAGAAACTGAATAACATGATCAGGCATGTAATCTTGCTGGTGACCATGTTGGTCTACCAATAAGGGAAAGTGGGGGAAAAATAGCAATGAAGCTGTGGGCTGTCTGACCCATATTCAATAGACTTCTGTCAACCTGGATTGAGACCTGGTTGACTAGCCGTATAGCGAGACCTGTGGACTCCTGAGCCCACGGACAGGGCCATAGCCACAGAGTACTAGAGCAGAAAATGAAGCATCTAGCTGATATGAAGTGAGGGGGGGAAACACAAGAACACCCATACTTACAGATACTCACCATTTGACCTAGCTTCAATGGCCGTATGATCAGAACTCTACTAGAGGAAGAAAGAAGAGGGGAAAAAGTATAAACTACCACAATTTGATGAACTTGACCTATACTTATGGATGTAGTAGCTTAAAGGGGAATAAATCTTTACAGCAAGGGTCATTCCCACCCCCTCTGTACACAGGGTTGACAAGGATGGACAACTTAGACATTGGTTACCCAAAATGGGTTGGGGACACTACAAAGGCTTTAAGTGACTGACTTACAAGTTTTCAAGAGGGAGCATAGTTTCAGAGGGTGTGGAGGAAGGGAGAATCCCCACTGAGTGGTTTCCATCCTGTCTTAGACAGGACTGGTAAAAGGAGATGGGGATAAGACTCTTGGGGTTCAATAGTGAATCACTGTTATCAGGACTGGTTGTGAATGTTGCAAATGTAAACGTAGATGTTTTGTAAAAAAAAATGAGGGGAATGATTGATCTTGCAGTCCAGGAGCGGAGGACCCTGGACCATCAATGGAGAAGAGTGGAGTGCAGGACCCTATCCAGAGAAGTAGCGATGCCAGAGATGGAGGCAGAGATAATGACGTGGAGAGATGGAGCAGCTTGGGACTCTAGACTCAAGAAGGGAGAGGGGTTGTGTGCTGGCAGCTGGGGGGCAGGCTTTCAGGGTATGCCCTTCGTTTGTTTGAATAGTTGTATATATTCCTGAGTGCTTTGGTGTACAGCAAAAAAAAGACCAGAGGGAATGGAAGCAAATGCTGTTGAATGATGATGCATGGTGGTGGTGGTGGTAATGTGCTGTAGAGTCAGAACCAACTCATAGCAACCCTGTACAGGGTTTTCGAGGCTGTATATCTTTACGGGAGCAGAAAGCCTCATCTTTCTCCCATGGAACAGCCTGAGTCATAACCACTATGCTATCAGAGTTCCTTGATGATGTATGGAGGGGATTGTAATCATTGCAATGAAACGAAATACGATAGGATGAATGTAAAGCTGATGTTCTCCCATATAAACTGTCACTCAATTCACACAAAAAAACATATATATATACAACCTTGACTTAAAAAAAAAAAATCCATTGGGTAACAGAACAAATAAAAAACAAAATAAAACTAATTCTTAGAAACAAATGAGAACAAAAACACAACATGTAAAAAAAAAAACTGGGAGCACACCAAAAGCAGTACTTAGAGGACAATTTATAGCAATAAATGCACACATCCAAAAAGAGGAAAGAACCAAAATCAACAAATTAACACAACATCTCCAACAATTAGAAACAGACCAGCAAAGTAAAGCTACAATCACCAGAATAAGAGAAATAATAAAGATTAGGACAGAAATAAATGAGATTAAAAAAAACAGAAAAACTATAGAAAAAATCAACAAGACAAGAAGCTAGTTCTATGAAAAGATTAATAAAATTGGCAAACCATTGGCAAATCTAACAAAATAGAGAGAATACACAAACAACACACACAAGAAACCATTTGGGTAACATCACAACAGAAACATTAGAAATAACAGAATATTATGAAGAGTTGTACTACAACAAATTTGAAAATCTAGAAGAAATGGATAACTTTTTAAATAACACCACCTACATAAACTAACACTGAATGGAGTAGAAAATTTGAACAGACCTGCAATAAAAGAAGAAATTGATCAGGTCATCAAAACACTCCCAACTAACAAAACTCCAGGTCCAGATGGCTTTACCATGAATTTTATTAAACATTCAGAGAAGAGCTGACACTGGTTCTACTAAAACGATTCAAGAATATAGAAAAGAATGAAAAACTACCTAATATATTTTATGAAACAAACATAACCCTCATAACAAAACCAGGGAAGGACAGCACTAAAAAGGAAATTTATAGACCAATATTCCTCATGAACATAGATGCAAAAATTCTCAACAAAAATCCTATAAAGCTCAGCAACATATAAAAAAAATACATCATGACCAAATGATGTTCATAACAGGGATGCAAAGATGATTCAATATTAGAAAACAATCAACATAATTTATAACATAAATTTTTAAAGGAGAAAAACCACATGATTGTATTGATTGGTGCAGAAAAGGCATTTAACACAATCCAACACCTATTCCTGTTCAAAACACTCAACAAAATAGGAATTGATGGGAAATTCCTCAACATAATTAAAAGCATATATAAAGGAGTTCTGGTAGCATAGTGGTTATGAATCGGGCTGCTAACCTCAAAGTCAGCCGTTCAAAACTACTAGCTGTTCTGTGGGAGAAAGATGAGGCTTTCTGTTCCCATAAAGATTTACAGCCTTGGCAACCCTGTACAGGGTCACTATGAGTCGGAACCGACTCCACGATATTTAACAACAACAGTACAAACCCAACAGCCAACATCACTCTTGATGGAGAGAAACTAAAAGCATTTCTTTTGAATACAGGAACCAGACAATGATGCCCTTTATTATCACTCCTATTCAATACTGTGTTGGAAGTCTTAGCCAGAGCTGTAAGGCAATAAAGGGAGATTAAAGCATCCAAATTGGCAAAGAAAAAGTAAAACTCTCTCTATTTGCAGATGATGTGATCCTATCTAAAGATTCAAAAAAATTACTGGAACTCATTGGAAGATTCAGCAAAGTGGAAGGGTACAAGATCAACTTACAAAAATCAGTTGAATTCCTTTATACTAATAAAGACAGCTCTAAAGAGGAAATTGGAGTCCTAGCGTGGTGCTGTGGGCTAATGCATCACACTGCAAAGTTGTTTGAACTGCAAGGTCGATGGTTCAAGCTTATCAGCTGCTCCTTGAAAACCCTATACAGGGTCGCTATGGGTCAGAATCAACTCGATGACACTTAACAACAACAACAAAGAGGTAATTAGGAAAATAATACCATTTACAATAACCACCCAAAGGATGTATTTAGGAATAAATCTAACTAGAGAAACAAAGAGCTCTGGTAGCATAGTGGTTATGAATCAGGCTATTCAAGGTCAGCAGTTCAGACTTTCTAATCCTGTAAAGATCTTTTCAGATGTTTCTTCTCATTTTGAGTTGTGCCCCATCAACAAATGAAGGTCCTGAAAACTTTACTTCATTTATGTCATCATGGTTAACTCTACTTTGAGAAGGCAGTTCTTTCCCAATCATATTTTGAGTGCCTTCTAACCTGAGTGGCTCATCTTCCAGCACTATATCTAACAATATTCAATATCATGGTGTTATCTGACTGTTTCATTACTATGCATAAAGTTTTCAGTGACAAATAATTCAGAAATAGTCTGTCATTCCTTCTTCTGAGTCTGTCTTAGTCTGGAAGCTCAGCTGAAACCTGTCCATCATCAGTATCCTTCTGGCATTCAAAATACTGTTGACATAGCTTTCAGCATCATAGCAACATGCAATCCACCACAGTATGACCACTGACAAAAGAGTGGTGGAAGGGATGAAGAGTGGGATATATATATTTATATAGCCCTTAACTATATAAGTTTGAAAGAGAATATTTGCACATGAGTATTTACCTTTTCTGCAAACACACAACTATGAATGTGGTGCAGCATACAGCAGACAAAATAATGAAAACTTCCTAGATAGTATCAAGCATCCTAAGTCAATGAGCAACAAAGAAGTTTCTGAAATTCCTTGAGCTCCTACCTATCCTAGGCCCAAGAACCCTATGAATCCGCCCTCTGCTTTTCCCTGAGAGAGACAGATCTGGGGGATTTCTGCTCCCATGTCTTCTTGTATATCGCTATTCAATAAATGCTTTGATTTTTGCTTTGAGTACTGTCTCTGAATAGTGGCTATATCAGTGGCAGGTGATTTAAAAAAAAAAAAAAAACAAACTTTTTCTTGTTACAATTTTAATAGTCTGCTTGAACATTAATTTTTCAAAGCATTTATTTTCATTTTTTTAAAGCTTTTATTGTGCACTGAGTGATAGTTTACATAGGAGAACATCAGTTTTGCACTCATCCTACAGTATTTCATATCATTGCAGTGGTTACAGTGATTACAATCCCTTCCATGCATCACCCATTCAACAGCATTTGCTTCTATTCCCTTTGGGGTTTTTTTTAATGGATGTACATGAAAACACTCAGGAACATAAAATCATTTTAACAACCCAAGGGCACATTCTACAAGCCTGCCTCTTGGCTGCCAACACACACCCTTTCTCATTCCATGAGTCTAGAGTCCTCAGCTGCTCTATCTCTCGTCATCATCTTTGCCTCCATCTCTGGTGCTACTAATTCTCTGGATAGGGTCCCACATTCACATTCTGCTCATGCTCTTCTCCCTTGATGATCCTAGAATCCTCTGTTCCTGGAATGTAAGATTAACTACTCCCCTCTTTATATTACAGAACTTCTACCTTTACAGTTGTAACTATCGCAAATCATCATGATAACAATTACTCTCACTACTGAATCGTTAGAACCATATCCCCGTTTCCTTTCACCAGACCCATCTAGGCAAGATAAAAAGAATTCAGTTGGGATTCTACCTTTCCCCAGACTCTGAAATTAAACTCCATCTTGAAAACTTGTAAGCCAGCCACTTCATGCCTTTATAGCGCCCCCTGCCCCTGCAGTTTAGGTAGCCAATATCTACGTTGCATATTTCTATCAACCCTATGTACAGAGGGCATATGTTTGATCCTTGATGTGAAGACTCCTTCCCTCTCAGTTGGTATTTTGAGCTACTACATCCATAAGTATAGGTCAAGTTCATCAAATTATAGCAATTTACACTTGTATCCTTTATTAAATTTCTTTATCTTCCTCTATTCTAGTCCTGATCATCAAGCTATAGAAGCTAGGTTAAATAGGTACTATACGCAAGTTGGGGCATTCTTGTGCATCTCCCCTCACGTCATATCAGCTGGACACTTCATTCTTGGCTCTAGCCTTCTGTGGCTAGGTCCTTGTCCATAAACTTAGGCGTACTCAGGTCTCACCATACTTTGGACCAACCAGGACTCCCTCTTCTCTCTCTCATCTCCAGGTTGACAGGAATCTATGGAATGTGGTCAAACTCAGGCCATATCTTCATTGTTGCCTTTCCCCCTCTTCCACTCACCAGTAGACCAATGTGGTCACCAGGAAGCTTCCATACTTGCTCATGCATTCCCCTTGAGTTTCAGTCTTGGAGGGGGGCTTGTCCTGAAGGGACTTGATTACTTGCCTTGATGGCTCCCTAGCAGACAACTTGCTTGTTCTTGTAGTAGCCAATCAGACTGTGATTTTTGGTTTTGATTTTTCCTGCTGGTCTTTCTTTCAAGAAGTATCTTCTATTCCTCTAGCTGCTCCAGGCTGGTCTGCATGTCCTTTCAAGTGGGGAATGTCCCACCTCAGAAGGTTCTGGATAGGGCTCAGGATTCCACCTAAGTTCCTATATATTACAAAGACTCCACAAGGAGACTCTCACTGAACAAATTCTAGAACCCCTTTTAGGTATTCCAATCAGTTATAGGCTGAAGATGGGCTTACAGGTGTTCTATAATCATGTTTCCTGATATTACTTTTGATCTCACTCAAGTGTCTATTTTACAGTAGTAGGCAAAGGAAACAAACATTCATAAGACAGTCAAGCCTCTTAACATTATTTCCCCTCTTTTACCCATTCAGACTATGCCTCAATCCCTGTATCACAGAGCCCTATTTTTCCTAGGTTGAGCCTACGTCACTATTTACCTCTGTCCCATTTAGCCCATTCAAACCTGCCTAAGTGTTCCCCTGTCTACCTTATTCTTACATCTCCTTCCACCTTCTTGTGTATTACTTTCCATAACACCAGAACTATGTGTCTATCCCCTAACCTGTATTCTACTGCCTCCTACCTCCCACTGCTGGTAGCAGTTTTTCTTTCTTTCTTTTAGTATGGTTATCTTTTCTTAAGCTTCATATCTTAAATATTTCCATGTTCTTCTTGCATTTTCATTTTCTTGGTATGTTGTGAAGTATTAATTTTCTTTGAGGTTACCCTATATTCTATTAGCTTTTTCTTCCATTTAAAACTGTCTATTTTACCCTGTAATCTACCTGACCTCCTCATCACCTGGATCTCTGTTCCTATATTTTTACTTTCTTTTACATTGTAATTGTTTTGATCATAGACTGACCTCCCAGATCCTCCGAATTCATTCTTATAGTTATGTTTTGTTCTAGACTGTTTCATCTGTCGACTGAGTTCCAGGTAGTGTTGCCACATATGTCAATCTTGTTGGTTCTCAGTCCATCCCTTTAGGATGTTTTGAAACCCTGGGTTGGCTTTGACAAATTCCTTTAGCTTCTGTTTATCCTTTTTGTTGTTGTTGTTGTTAAGTGATGTCAAATCAGTTCTAAACCATAGCAACCCTGTATAGGGTTTCCAAGGAGCAGCTGGTGAGCTTGAACCACCAACCTTACAATTCAAACAGCTTTATAGTCTGGAACATTAACACACAGAGCCACACCTCTGTTTATCCTAGAATATTTTTATTATACCTGTCATATTCGGTTGACAGCTTTGCTGGGTAGACAATTCTTGGTTGGCAGTTTTTTTTCTTTCTTTTTTTCTTTCAGGGTTGTATATATGTTTCTCCATTGCCTTCTTGCCTGCATGGCTTCTGCTGAGAGATCAGAGTTCAATCTTATTTGCTTGCCTTTGTAAGTGACACTTACTTCTCTTTTTCCTACCTGCTTTCTGGATTTTCTCCTTATTTTTGATTTTGGAGAGCTTGATCATGATATGTCTTGGTGATTTCCTTTGGGAGTCTATCCTTCCTGGGTTCGTGGAGTTTCTTGAATGCTTTTTTGTTTTTCATGATGTTAGGGAAATTTTATTCCAGAAGCTCTTCAAATATCTCCTCTGTGGTCTTTTGTGATTCTTCCTGCTCTGAAATTCCAGTAATTCTTAAGCTATTCCTCTTCATGTTGTCCCACATTAATTAATGTTAGACTGTCTTCAAATTTTGTTTTCCTTTTTCTGCTTGTTCTTCTATCTTATACGTATTGAGAGATTTGTCTTCAAGCTTGCTAGTTCTGGCTTCCATCTCTTCAATTCTACCCCTTTGCCCTTTCTGTGTATTGTCCATTTCTGATATTTTATTATTAATCATTTGGACCTCTTTTTGCAGGTTTTGAATTGTTTCCAATGCTATTTCTATCTTATTTGATTGTTCCTGTGTCATTTTCCTGACTTCTTCCTTATTTTTCTCAACCCCTCTGTGGAGCATTTGGATGCATCTCAATATCATTCTCTTGAATTTCTTCTCAGGCAGTTACAAAGCCTGCCCTCCTTCCAATGGGAAGTCTAGGTCCACCTATAGCTCATTTGCTTCAGTTACTCTATCTTATTTCTGGACATGTGCCAAAATCTCCAATTGTCCCTTGGGCATCTTCAAAAATTAGATGTGTTTTCAATAATTAGATGGATGTATGTTGATGTATTATTAAGCTTTCTGATTACCTCCAGGTAGATGTGATCAGGAGATGGGCTTTCCTTTTCACTTTTCTTATTACTCAAATCAAAGTAACTGAAGCAATTGTTGGCTTATCTGGTGTATAGCAACTTGTATGGGCTCTTGCCTGGATGGTGGGATTTTATAAGGTGTGAGTGTAGCTTGGCTATATGATCACAACTGCAATCTTTTCTTGGGTAATGTGGGGAGAAAGAACCCCTCCAAGGTAAAAGGGGAACCAAAAAAATAAACCAAAAAAACACAAATTGGATACTTATTATAGTCTATAATTGCAAAAAAAAACAAAAACAGACACACAAAAAAACCCAACATAGTAAAATATGAGTATGACTTTAATGCCTCTTGCTCAGCCAGCTGGAGCCGTTCTAGGAGACAGTTCTGTTTTAAGACATTCCTGTTGGCTCCTCCCCCCTCTTAGATTCTGTGTGCTGTGGTCTCTACTGAGCATATCCATGTGCATGCATAGTAGAACCCACTGGGGACTGGGGGGGGGGGGTTGCCACTCAGGCACCCTCTCTAGTCACCAGAGTGGAGGTGCACAGACAGTGAGAGACCAATGAACAGGGAAAATGTTAACACCTTTGTCTTCAACAATCGGTCAGACCTCTGCAGTGGGAGCACTCCTCTGATCCTGCTCCTGCTCCATCATGCCCAAGATGGCCTCTCTGGCACCCACTGAGAGCCACAGATCAGAAAATGCCACCTTTCTTGCTTCTGCTACAAATCCCACTAGCAGTAGGCCTTCGATCCTTCTAAATAGTCCTTTATATGTAGTTCAGAGTTCTGGGACTGTCCTCTGAACCTGCTTCATCCAGTATTCTGTGTTATTGCTGTTGGAGGTCTGCACTGCACTTCTCCCTAATCTGCTATCAAGCCCTGCCCCTCTGTTATAGTTGTTTTTACTTTAGCATGATGAAACAGAATGAAATCTAAAAAATTCTTATCTACCAGTTCACACTTCTGCCAAACCCGGTTACATAACATCTTCTCTTCTTTAAGATATTTCTCCCAAAGTAATACCAGTTTCCCAAAATGAACCCAAGGGAACTCCACTCAGGAATCTTACTGTTCCCATATCTCATTTTACGCATCAAGACAAACTTTCTGTCAACTGACCACACCTTTTCCATTTTGCTATTGCTAAGTGCTATTAAGTTGAATCTCACTCATAGCGACCCTATATAGGATTTCTGAGGAGCAACTGGTGGGTTTGAACTGCTGACTTTGAGATTAAAAGTCCATTGCTTATCCAACAGCACACTGTAAATTTTCCCTTTAACATTGGTAGGAGGCTTCTTGCAAGCACTCTGATAAACTGCTGTCTGCTTTGCTGCATTTAAAGAGCAAAGCCCCATCAGTATGTGTTCTCACACTGAGTGACAATTTCCAGGAAAAAAATATTTAAAAGGAAACTTATTTTTATAATACTTAATTCAAACTATTTAGGATGATTCTGATTTCAAGGTTGTTTTAAGCACAAAGATTTGTTTATTTGTTTGTTTGTTTATACAAAGTACTTTCTTTATCTTTCAATTTCTGAATAAACAGAGCAACTTTTTTCCAAAATATTTTCACAGGCAAAGGATTAAAAATGAGTTTAATTATACACATATGGCCACAATTTTGCCCTAAAAAGATTGTTGGCAAATGTACATAAGGCCACTTGTAAATGTACATCATGTTATGTGTCTTATGTCCAGAGAGAAAAATGTTATCTTACAGATTTGCTTTTAAGTGGGAGTTTGTTGTTGTTGTGTGCTGTTGAGTTGGTTCTGAATCATAGCGACCGTGTACAGGGTTTCCGAGACTGGAAATCTTTAGAAGAGCAGAAAGCCTCCTATGTGGAGGTAGGCTATTCAAAAATACAATACTTTTCTGTACAAAGAAAAATGTCACATCACATTTAATACGATGGAAAAAGCATTGGCCTCCATGGTAACCATATATCTCAATCCAATACTTTCTGTTAGGCATTATACCCTGATTCAATTGAAAGCAACCCAATCCTATGACCATATTGACATAAAACAAAATGTGAAAATGTGTATCACAATAAAAAAAGAAACTTGGTTCAAAACTCTGAAACCATATAAAGATTTTTAAAAATTCTTTTTAAATCATTCTTGATTTGGAGAAATAAATTACATTATTCAACACTATATGCCAAGTCAAACAGCACAGGGACATAAATGTACACTAGTCACTGAAAACCTTATAAGTAGCAGAGAAACACTGCCAGACATAGTACCAGAAAATGAGCCCTTCAGGTTGGAAGGCACTCAAAATGCTACTGGGGAAGTGCTGCCTCCTCAAAGTAGAGTTGACCATGATGACATGAATGGAGTAAAGCCCTTGGCAGGAAAGCCACAGGCACCTTCATTTGCTAATGGCACACAACTCAAAATGAAGAGAAATAGCTATAAATATCAATTAATAATCATAAAATGGAATGTACAAAGTATGAATCTAGGAAAAAGGGAAATTGTCAAAAACAAACTGCATAAACATTGAAATTTTAGGCATTAGTGAGCTGATATGGACTGGTATTGGCCATTTTGAACATGACAACCACATGGCTTACTCTGCCAGGAATGACAAATTGAAGAGAAATGGTGTTTCATTCATCGTCAGAAAGAAAGAACATATCAAATCTGTCATGAGGTACAACACTGTTGGTGATAGGATAATCACCATGCACCTATAGAGAAGATCAGTTAATACCATTATTATTCAAATTTATGCACCAACCACTAAAGCTAGTGAGGATGAAATAGAAGAAGCTACCAACTTCTTTAATTTGAAATTGATCAAACATGCAATCAAGATATATTGATAATCACTGGTGATTGGAATGCAAAGGTTGGAAATAAAGAGGAAGTATCAGTAGTTGGAAAATATGACCCTGGTGATAGAAATGATCCTGAAGATTACATGATAGAATTCCGCAAAACCAATGATTTGTTCATTTTAATACCTGTTTTAAACAGCAAAAGAGACTATTATACACATGGACCTCACCAGATGAAACACTTAGAAATCAAATTGACTACATCTGTGGAAAGAGAAAGTAGAAAAGCTCCATATCATCAGCCAAAACAAAGCCAGGGGCAGATTGTAGAACAGACCATCAATTGCTCATATGCAAATTCAGACTGCAGTTGATGAAAATTATAACAAGTCCAGGAATGCCAAAATATGTCCTTGGATATATCCCACCTTGTTGCAGACCGTTTAAGACTAGTCAGAGGTTCGAGGCCCTCTAGGGC
>NW_006408560.1:20984532-20985147 GCF_000296735.1 Chrysochloris asiatica
AGGGGAGATGCACAAGAACACCCATACTTACAGATAGTACCCACTTGATCTGGCATCAATGGCTGGATGATTAGAACTCAACTAGAAGAAGAAAGAAGAGGGGGAGAAAGAAAAAAGAAAAAGTAACTTGCTACAATTTGATGAATTTTACCTCTACTTATGGTCATAGTAGCTCAAAAAAGGGAACAAATCCTTACAGCAAGGATCACTCCCACCCCCTCGGTACACAGGGTTGACAGGGATGGGCAACATAGACATTGGCTACCCAAAATGGGAGTTCTATAAAGGCAAGAAGTGACTGGCTTACAAGCTTTCAAGAGGGAGCTTACTTCCAGATGGGGCAGGGGAAGGTAGAATCACCACTGTATGATTTCCAATCCATTGGGACAGGGCTGGCAAAAGGAAATGGGGATAAGACTCTTGTGGTACAATAGTGAATAGTTGCCATCAGGTCTGACTGTGAGGCTAGAAGATACAGAGGTAGATGTTTTTTGACATAAGGAGGAGAGTGATTGATTTTGCAGCCCAGGAGCAGAGGTCCCTGGGACCATCAAGGGAGAACAGAGAGCAGAACCTTACCCAGAGAGGCAGTGAAGCCAGGGATGGAGCCAGAGA
>NW_006408560.1:20985702-20991098 GCF_000296735.1 Chrysochloris asiatica
GATTGGAAAAGATCTGTATTTGTGCCCATTCCAAAGAGAGGTGACCCAATGGAATGCAGAAATTATCAGACAGTATCTTTGATATCCCATGCGAGTAAAGTTTTATTAAAGGTAATACAGAAATGGCTGCAAGCATACATTGACAGAGAACTTCCAGAGGTTCAAGCCAGATTCAGAAGAGGACGTGGAACAAGAGATATCATTGCTGATGTCAGATGGATCTTGGCTGGAAGAAGAGAATACCAGACAGATATTTGTCTGTGCTTTATTGACTATGTAAAGGCCTTTGATTGTGTGGATCATGACAAGCTATGGACAATATTGAGAAGTATGAGTATTCTGGAACACTTAATTGTACTCATGAGGAACCTGTACATAGATCAGTTGTTCAACCAGAACATGGGAACACTGAATGATTTAAAATTAGGAAAGGTATGTATTCTTTCACCATACTTATTCAACCTGTATGCTTAGCAAATAATCCAAGAAGCTGGGTTATATGAAGAATAATGTGGCATCAGGATTGGAGGAAGACTCATTAAGAACCTGTGCTATGCAGATGATACAACCTGGCTTACTGAAAGTGAAGAGGACTTCAAACATTTTCTGATGAAGATCAAAGACCATAGCTTTCAGTATGGATTGCATCCCAATAGACAACATTCTTATCAATGGAGAAAAGATTGAAGTTGTCAAAGACTTCGTTTTTCTTAAATCAACCATCAACACTCATGAAATCAAACGACATATTGCATTAGGCAAATCTGCTGCACAAGACCTTTTTTAAATGTTGAAGAGAAAAGATGTCAGCTTGAGGACTAAGTTATGCCTGACCCAAACCATGGTATTTTCAAAAACCTCATATGTATGTGAAAACTGGACAGTGAATAAGGAAGACTGTAGAAGAATTGATGCATTTGAGTTATGGTGCTGGAGGAGCATATTGAAAGTACCATGGGCTGCCAAAAGAACAAACCAATCTGTGTTGGAAGAAATACAGCCAGAGTGCTCCGTGGAGACCAGGATGGGCAGACTTTGTCTCTCCTACTTCAGACATATTGTCAGGAGGGACCAGTCACTGAAAAGGGATATCATGTTTGGTAAGGTGGAGGTTCAGAGAAAAAGAGAAACACCCCAGAGAGATGGATTGGCCAAGTGGCAGCATCAATGGGCTCAAGCGTGGCAACAATTGTTCCCAAGATCGGGCCGTGTTTCATTCTGTTGTGCATAGAGTCGCTATGAGTCAGTACTGACTTGATAGCACCTAACAACAATATGTTAGAATGAAACACTGTCAGATCCTGGGCAACAATTGTTGCCACGCTTGAGCCCATTGATGCTGCCGCTTGACCAATCCATCTTGCTGGTGTAGCCCTGTGGGTTAATGCGCCAGACTGCAAAGCCGTTTGAACTGCAAGATCGGCGGTTCAAGCTCACCAGTCTCACCTCAGAAACCCTGTATAGGGTTGCTATGGGTCGTATCCGGCTCAACGGCACTTAACAACAACACATACACACACACATATATATGGAGCTCTGGTAGCGTAGTGGTTACGAATTGGGCTGCGAACCTTAAGGTCAGCAGTTCAAAACAACCAGCTGTTCCGCGGGAGAACGATGAGGCTTTCTGCTGCCGTAAAGATTTACAGCCTCGAAAGCCCTATACAGGGTCGCTATGAGTCGGAACTGACTCCAGGCACATAACAACAACAACAACATATACATATACATACTTAATTTTAAAATAACATCTGGAAGCCAAATCGTATTTTTGTGAGAGTTTCTACTTTATGTGTGTTGGGCTACAAGGTCAATTTGAACTGTGAGGTTGGCAGTTGAAGCTCACCAGCCATTCCTCAGAAACCCTACACGGGATCGCTATGAATCAGAACTGACTCAACAGCAGTTAACAACAACATTATGTATTAATTAAATTGAATGCATTTAATATCAAATGAACTTCGTGTAAATTTGCTTAGGAGCAGGAAGCCAGAATCAATAATTCTGCAAATAAGATTAAACAGGTTTATGTTTCTCCTTATGTTACTCTATGTTGTAATGGTATAACAATTTTAAAACTACACAACATAAAGCAAAACAATACATATCAACCTATAAAAGGTCATATAATTTGTATTTGAAATCCTGGTGACACTATAGGATAAGCACTGTACTGCTAACCACAAGGTCAGTTGTTCAAACCCAGCATCCTACACTGGGTCGCTATGAGTAGGAATCAACTTGAAAACACTTAACAACAACAACAACGAGTGATTGGAATCAGCTAGCAAAAGTGTTTTTTTGTGTGTTCTAAAACTATGTGCCTTTCTTTAGAGGTAAAAGGATATTTAATAAAACTTGAATATTTGCCCATTTGGGGGTACTGATGATGTCTCCTGAGCAGTGATCCAGGAAGTCAATGCTATATTAGCTACTGGTCTATTTTAAACCTTAGTTTCTTTATACATTTAATAATGAGAAATGAGCCATTTAAAAATTCTGAGGAAAGCCACAGACATTGAAATCTGCAAAACCATAAGTCAAAATAATTTTCACTGGATTGCTCACAAAATAATATTTTAAGAAAACATAGTTTATTAATATTCCTGAGAAGAAAAACACAAAACCAAACTAACAAAGCAAGAAGTCAAACACTACTAGCATTATACAGATTGAACTCCTTAACAAAATAAGAAGTAAAACCAATAGCAGCTAATGACATATACAGTTTTAACTCCTAAGCCAAGCAAGAAGCTGTACCTCAGTTGCACCCTCCCCAGTGCCGCCAATAATTCCTTTAATTTGTTCCTGGTCAACTTTCTCTCCTTGTCTTCAGAGACCATTGCAAACCTTAGTACACTCCTCAATGAGCCTATCACATCTGACCTTCCTTTTTCAGTTGATACCTTGGCTACCCCACCGACAAAACTGAGGTCTCCAGACACAAAATCTGTCAACTGCCTGTCAGCCAAACATCCATAAATCTCTATAGATTTCCTTTATCTTATTTCCTCCTGTCTCAGAAAAAAAAAGAAAGAAAAAAGCCACATTTATCTACTGTGGTACCCATAAAAACGCTCATCACTCTCTCTCTCTTTCTTGAAAAAGAACAAATCTCTTCTTGAGTCTATATTTTCTTTCTCTTCTTTCCCTAGAAATCTGGTTCACTAAGAGAAGAGTCTGTAGTTACTAGCTTTGTTTGCTCACCTTGTATTCAATACTGAGTACAGAGTAGACAGACAAAGCCACCAAAAGCCCTGGTGCCAAATCCAATAAACATTCTCAGCCCTCATCCTCCTAGACTTCTCAGCATTTGACCCACTGATCATTCCTCCCATAGAACTCTATTTTCAGTTCTCCTCAACACCATTCCTGTTCTCTTTCTTCCTCTTTGATTCTATTGCCTGTGCCCATATTATTATTAGTGTTTTCCAAAACTGTTTCCTTCATGCATTTTTAGTCACATACATGCTCTCTGAATGACTTATTCTCTTGCTGTGTTTTCATCTATACTTCATAGTATTATTCATGAGAGAATTTTTCTATTATCAAGAAGAGGAAGTTGCTATTCAATATTGTATTGGAGGTCTTAGCCAGAGCTAGAAGGCATGATAGGGAAATTAAAAGCATCCAAATTGGCAAAGAGGAAGTAAAACTCTCTCTATTTGCAGATGATATGATCCTATACATAGAAAACCCCAAAGACTCAGCAAAAAAGCTACTAGATCTCATTGGAAGATTGAGCAAAGTAGCAGAGTACAAGATCAACATACAAAATTCAGTTGGATTCCTCTATACTAATAACAACAGTGCTGAAAAGGAAAGTAGGAAAGCAATACTTTTTACAATAGCTGCCCAAAGGATGAAATATTTAGACATAAATGTAATCAGAGAAACAAAGGACCCATACAAAGAAAACTACAAAACACTACTACAAGAAACCAAAAGGGACTTACAAAAATGGAAGAATGTACAATGCTCCTGGATAGAAAAACTAAACATTGTGAAAGTGTCAATACTACCCAAAGGAATCTACACATATAATGCAATCCCAATCCATATTCCAATGACATTCTTCAAAGAGATGGGAAAAAAATTACAAACTTTATATGGAAAGGAAAGAGACCCAGGATAAGCAAAGCACAGCTTAAGAAGAAGAACAAAGTTGAAGCCTCTCACTCCCTGATTTTAAAATTTACTACACAGCTACAGTGGTCAAAACAGCCTGATACTGGTACAATGAAAGATACATAGATCAATGGAACAGAATCAAGAATCAAGAAATTAACCCATCCACATACAGATAACTGATCTTTGACAAAGGGCCAAATTATATTGCATAGGGAGGAGATAGTCTCTTCAACAAATGGTGCTGGAAGAACTGGAAATCAATATGCAAAAGATTGAAACAAGACCTTTACCTCAGGCCATATACAAAAACCAACTTGGCATGGATTAAAGACCTAAATGTGAATCCCAGAATTATAAAGGTCATCAGTGAAAGGCTAGGGGCAAATTTGAGGGCTTTAATACAGGGCACACACAGACTACCAAACATTGCAAAAACTGCACAGACCAAAGAAGACCAAATAGATGATTGGGACATATGAAAATTCAAAACGTATGTGCATCAAAAGACTTCACCAAAAGAATAAAAAGGGAGCCCACAGAATGGGAAAAAAATCTTTTGCACTGATATATCAGACAAGAGACTAATTTCTAAAATATATAGGAAACTACAACACCTCTACAAGAAAAGACAAATAACCCAATTAAAAAATGGTCACAGGACATGAACAGACACTTGACCAAGGAAGACATTGAGGCAGCCAAGAAACATGAAGAAATGTTCACAATCATTAGCCATTTTGTTGTTGTTGTTGTTGTTGTTAGGTACCATCAAATCGGTACCAACCCATAGCGACCTTATGCACAGCAGAACAAAACACTGCCCAATCCTGGGCCAACGTTACTACTGTTGCCACGCTTGAGTAAATTGATGCTGCCACTTGGCCAATCCATCTCACAGGGGGCCTTCCTCTTTTTCTCTGACCCTCCACCTTACCAAACATGATATCCTTCTCCAGCAATTGGTCCCTCCTGACAATATGTCCAAAGTATGAGAGGTGAAGTTTGGCCATCTTGTCCTCCAAGGAGCACTCTGGCTGCACTTATTCCAAAATGGATCTATTGGTTCTTTCAGCAGCCCATGGCACTTTCAATATTCTCCTCCAACACCATAACTCGAAACCATCAATTCTTCTACGATCTTCTTTATTCACTGTCCAGCTTTCGCATGAATATGAGATTATTGAAAATACCATGGCTTGGGTCAGGTGCACCTTAGTCCTCAAGCTGACATCTTTGCTCTTCAACACTTTAAAAAGGTCTTGTGT
>NW_006408560.1:20992753-20993940 GCF_000296735.1 Chrysochloris asiatica
TTCCCTAACATCCTGAAAAGCAAAAAGATAAGCATTCAAGAAGCTCAATGAACCCCAGGAAGGATAGACCCTAAAAGAAAATCACCAAGACATATAATAATCAAGCTCTCCAAAATCAAAGATAAGGACAGAATCCTGAGAGCAGCTAGGGAAAAGAGAAGTGTAACATACAAAGTCAAGCAAATCAGATTAAGCTCATATCTCTCAATAGAAACCATGCAGGCAAAAAGGCAATGGGGAGACATATATAAAACTCTGAAACGATGAAAAAAAAAAAAAATGCCAACCAAGAATCCTCTACCCAGCAAAGCTATCAATCAAATATGATGGTGTAATGAAAACATTCCAGGATAAACAGAAGCTAAGGGGTTTTGCCAAAGCCAACCCTCCTATGAAAAAAACATCCTAAAGAGAGTTCTGTGGACTGAGAACAAACAAGAACAGACAACAACCAGGCAACATCACCTGGAACTCAAACAACAAATGGAAGAGTTGTGAATAGAATAAAACTGTAAGAACACATTCAGAGGATCTGGGAGGTCAGTCTATGATCAAAACAATTGCAATGTGAAAGAGGGTAAACACAGAGGAACAGATATCCAGGTGGTGAGAAGGTACATTACTGGATAAAATAGACTGTCTTAAATGGAGGGAAGACTTAATGGAATATAAGGTAACCACAATGGTGGGCTGGGGGATTTAAAGAAAAATCAAAAACAAAAATGACAGTCTGATTGGATGCTACAAGAGCAAGCAAGTTGTTCACCAAGGAGTCATCAAGGCAAGCAGTCAAGTACCTTAAGGGCAAACCCCCTTCCAAGACTGAAACGCAAAGGGATTACATGAGCAAGCATGCAATTTTTCTGGTAACCACATTGGTCTACTGATGAGTGGAAATGGGGGAAACACAGCAATGAAGATGTGGGCTGCATCCAACCACATTACATAAGACTCCCGTCAACCTGGGGTATGGTGAGACATGGTTGGCCAGAAGTATGGTGAGAATGGGGACTCCTGAGCTCATGGACAATGACATAGCCACAGAGGGCTACAGCTGAGAGTGAAGCATCCAGCTGATATGAACTGAGGGGAGATGAAAAGGAACGCCCATACTTGCAGATAGTACCCATTTGACCTAGCTTCAATGGCTAGATGATCAGAACTTGACTAGAGGAATATTAAAAAAA
>NW_006408560.1:20994860-20999759 GCF_000296735.1 Chrysochloris asiatica
TCTTCTTATCAGCTGGATGCTTCACTCTCCACTCTAGTCCTCTGTGGCTATGTCACTGACTCTGGGCCCAAGAGTCCCCAGGTCTGGCCACACTGCTGGTCAGCCAGGTCTTTACCCGGGTTCACAGACGTCTATTGAACATTGTACAGCTTAGCTCACCACTTCATTGCTGTTTTTCCCTCACTTCCCCTTATCAGTGTCGAACATGGTCACCAATCACAGCGTGTATTCCCATTGAGTCTTAGTCTTGGAAGGGGGTTTGCACTGAGGGCACCCGACCACTTAGCTTGATGTTTCCTGGGCAAGCAAGTTGCTTGTTCTTGTAGTAATAGTTGGTTTGCCTATGTTGTTTTATATTTTTCCTGTAGGTCTTTCAATAAGTATCTTCTGTTCTTCTAGCCACTCCAGGCTGGTCTACTTGTTCTTTCAAGTGGGAATTTCCCATCTCTGGAGATCTGGATGTGGTTCAGGCTTCCACCTATACTCTTATGTATCTGCAGGAAGCCTCCTTCACTGGGCACGTTGTAACCCCATTTTAGGTATTCCAATCAGTTATAGACAGAAGACAGACTTAACAAGCTTTCTATGGTGATTCTTTTCGCTATTCCTTTCTCTCCTCCTCCAGTGTCTGTTTTATAATATAATGCAAGGAAAACCAAGATTCAAAAGACAGCCAAGCATCTTAACATTATTTCCCCCTTTTCCCCATTCCAACCATGGCTTAGTCTCTGTATCCTAGAACCCTGTTGTTCCCAGGTTGTGCATATATCATTATTTACCTCTGTCCCACTTAGCCTATTGAGACCTTTCTAATTGTTCTCCCATCTGCTTTGTTCTTCCATTCCCCTCTCCCTACTTGTATATTGCCCCCTCCCCAGCACCCAAACTATCCTGTAAATCACTACAATTTGATGAACTTGGCCTATACTTATGGATGTAGTAGCTTAAAATACCAACCAAGAGGGAAGGAATCTTCAAAGCAAGGATCATTCCCATCCCCTCTGTACACAGAGTGGATAGGGATGGGCAACTTAGACATTAGCTACCTAAAATGGGGTGCAATAAAGGCACGAAGTGACTGGCTTACAAGTTTTCGAGAGGGAGTTTAGATTCAGAGTGTGCGGGGAAGGTAGAATCCCTACTGTGTGGTTTTCATCCTGTCTAGACGGGTCTGGTGAAAGGAGATAGGGATAAGACTCTTGTGGTTCAATAGTGAGTAATTGTTTTCATGACTGATTGTGATTGTTGCAACTGTAAAGGTAGAAGTTTTGTAGCAAAAAGCGGGGAGTGGTTGATATTGCAGTCCAGGAGCAGAGGATCCTGGGACCAGCAAGGAAGAAGAGCAGGAGTGGAGTGTAGAACCCTATTCAGAGAATCAGTGATGCCAGAGATGGAGGCAGAGATGACATGGAGAGATGGAGCAGCTGGTGACTCTAGACTCATGGAGGGAGAAAGGCTGTGTGCTGGTGGCCAGGGGGAAGGTTTGCAGGGTATGCCCTTTAGCTGTTTGAATGATTATATATTCCTGAGTGTTTTGGTGTATATCCAAAAACAAATAAAAAAAGAAGCAAATACTGTTGAATGATGAAGCATGGAGGGGATTGCAATCATTGCAATGAAACGAAAAATGATAGGATGAGTGTAAAACTGATGTTCTCCCATGTAAACTAACACTTAATTCACAATAAAAACTTAAAAAAAGAAGAAGTTGATAAGAATTTAGCCAATATGCATACCAGCTACAACAAATATTGAGCCTAGTTCATTCAGTTATTGCCCCCAACAACTACAGCTTCACAAAGGTAGCATTTTTGGTTTTTTGCTTTGTTTTTTTACTTTTTATATCTGAGAGTATTCTTCTTCCTTTCTTTGTACAAAATGACAACTTGGAATGGCTTTAGAATTCTTGGGACAAATTCTCCACCACTGCCCTCTCAAGTCCTATAGACATTATTTCACTCTCTTATAATATTCATGAGGCAGAAAATAAACTTCAAGCCTGCCCTTGCTTGTGATGTTTCTATCCCAACTTTTTGGTTGTGAGGTCATCAGTATTCACCTCCTGGATATATTGTTCCTTCAAAGGAGAGTGAGTCTGGAGGTAGCCCTTAATCCACCTTCAGTCTTATCTGGTCTTTTTATTTTCCTGGCAAGCAAGCTGACCCAAGGATGATTTCCTTCAAGTTATCAGTGCTTGTTCAAATGAGTGCCTATTCCTACCAGTCTCCTTCATGGAAATAAGGTAGGGGTGGTTAGCTGCTTTGACTCATATCACTGCTCATCATTTTACTAAGATATATTATATTTGCAATTTAATTCAAACCTGATTCCTATTTCTTACTTCTTCTCCAACTCAGTTAACTTTTAAGGAGAGGGTATTTTACCAAACTCTTTTAATATCTTTTCTGTAGATTGAAGGAGTACAAAAAGAGTCCTCAGGACTCCTTCCTTTTGATGTTTTGCAGAATTACAGGTGAGTTCAATCATTGAAGGCAGTGACCCAGAACAAAAGTGTTGAGCCTTTCTGTCAATGTGATAATGGAAATTAAATTGCTTTTTTGCACTATCCTTTTGATCACAATCCACAATCCTTTTGATCACACTCCACTGCTCCCATTACTTGAATAGAACTGTTTATGACCTTGTTCATGCTCTTACATTCTCAGGAGGTAAATTCTCACACATTCTAGTAAGCATGCTGGTAAACATCACCCTTTGAGGCTGATCTTATGTCATGTCTTAAATCTTCGCTTTTGCCGCAGTTTGTGCCCTTCTTCAAGTTACTTTGTATGACTTACTGAACATAGCATTCTATTTCACAGACATTACCAGGTCAGCAAATTGTGCTACTTAAGATTTGGTGGCACACCTGTGAGAAGCATGCAGTAAACCAAAACATGGCATTTTCATTGAGAGCCACTGCGTTATAGACACAGGATTTGTTTTACCACCAGTCCTCATGGATGAGACAGGAGATGAGAAATATGTCACACAGATGTGACATTTAATGAGCAGAAAGAGGAAAGTGATAGCTAGAGATATGTATTAGTAAGCATACTCAGAGGAGGGGGCAAAAATCAAGAAGTGCACTCCTGTGTAATGGGGGAGCTGTAAAAAAAACAGTAATCATGAATAGGTATATATTTAATATATTGTGTTAATATATATATAGATATAATAGCTAAATACACACACATACATGTATACATTGTTGTTGTTATGTGGTGTAGTCAGTTATGTTTCATAGCAACCCTGTATAGAGTTTTCGAAGAACAGTGGGTGGGTTTGAACAGCTGATCTTCTGGTTAGCACTCCAGTGCTTATCCTACAGTGCCACACCAGGATTCAAAATATATATATGTATGTGTGTGTGTGTGTGTATAATATGTGTGTGTGTGTATAATGTCAGAACGTACAATTGGTGGTGTGAGTCTCATGAAAACAGACACCAGGTGTAATGTACATCTGTGTTTGTCACTCACAACTCCACTCCCACAAAGCCTGTTGTTGTTGTTGCTGTTGTTAGGTGCTATCGAGTCAGTACCGACTCATAGCAACCTATGCACAGCAGAACAAAACACTGCCCAATCCTGGGCCAACCTCACTATTGTTGCCACACTTGAACCCATTGATGCTGCCACGTGGCTACTCCTTCTAGCTGTGGGGGTCTTCCTCTTTTTCTCTGACCCTCCACCCTACCAAACATGATATCCTTCTCAAGTGATCTGTCCCTCCTGACAATATTTCCAAAGTATGAGAGACGAAGTTTGGCCATCTTGGTCTCCAAGGAGCACTCTGACTGTACTTCCAACACAGATCTGTTGGTTCTTTCAATATGGCACTTTCGATATGGCTTCAACACCATACTCAAAAGCATCAATTCTTCTAAGGTCTTCCTTATTCACTGTCCAGCTTTCACATGCATATGAAGTTATTGAAAATACCATGGCTTGGGTCAGGAGCACCTTAGTCCTCAAGCTGACATCTTTGCTCCTCAACACTTTGAAAAGGTCTTATGCAGAATATTTGCCTAATGAAGTACACCGTTTGATTTCTTCACTACTGCTTCCATGAGTGTTGATAGTTAATCCAAGAAGAATGAAGTCCTTGACAACTTTAATCTTTTCTTCTTTGATAAGATTGTTATTTATTTGTCTAGTGGTGAGGATTTTTGTTTTCTTTACATTGAGATGCAATCCATACCAAAGGCTGAGCTCTTTGATCTTCCTCAGTAGATATTTTAAGTCTTCTTCACTTTCAGCAAGCAAGATTGCATCATCTGCATATCATAGGTTATTAATGAGTGTTCCTCCAATCCTGATGCCACATGTTTCTTCATAAAACCCAGCTTCTCAGAGTATTTGCTCAGCATACAGGTTGAATAAGTATGGTGAAAGAATACAACCCTGTCACACACCTTTCTTAATTTTAAACCATTCAGGCTCTCTGGATCAAGATTCCTTCTTGAAAGCTTGTAAGTCAATCACTTTCAGGTGTCCTTTTGGCCCAGAGTTATCCATCTTTTCCATGGAATAGATGAATAGATGAAATACTTCTTTATCACCTCATAAATTCCCTTTTGTGCTCAAGCTAGTTTAAGTTAGGTTTATTTCATTCCAAAGACTTCTGACTTACATGAAGCAGGAAGAGTGAACAGGAGAACAAACAAGATGGTGGATTGGGTGGAAGTGCAGTAAGGAGCTCCATCAGCAACAACACAGAATACCCAACCAAGCAGCCTCAGGTGATGGTACCAGAACTCTGAACCACATATAAAGGAATATTTATAAGATTGGAAGGCTTACAGCTGGGGGAATTTGTGGCAGAAGCAAGAAATCCATTGCTTTCTAATTCAAGATGCTCAACTGCTCCAGGAGCCGCCATCTTGGATGAAACCAA
>NW_006408560.1:21005031-21051537 GCF_000296735.1 Chrysochloris asiatica
TAAATGAAAATTTTAACCCATTCAGTGTTCCCACGTTCTGTTCAAACAACCGCCTCTTGGTCCATGTATAGATCCCTCATGAGCACAACTAAGTGTTCCAGGATACTCATACTTCGCAGTATTGTCCATAGTTTGTCATGATCTACATGATCGAAAGCCTAGCACATGATATATATGACTTTTGTCAGCAGAGGGCAGCAAAGAATCTGGAAATCACAGACCCGGTATCAATTAGGGGTGGTCTCCCTGACGGTGAGACTGTTTTGAGCAGTGGGTCTAGAAAGACAAAACATCAGCTGTAAGGTCAAGGGCAAGAGGAGAGATGGTCAAAGTATATGGTCCAAGTATATGACTCACCAGCATTTCTCACTTGAAGACTGGGACTTTCATTTTTCTTTTTTGTCCTAACTCAGGCGTAAATGATCAAGGGGTGTTTTAAATGAATTAATTAAATAATAGCTAATATTTACTGGAGTCCTGGTGTGGTGCTGTGAGTTAATGCAGCAGGCTGAAAAGCCATTTGAACTGCAAGATTTGGTGGTTTAAGCTCACTGGCTGCTCCTTGGAAACCCTATACAGGGTCGCTATGGGTCAGAATCGACTCGACAACACTTAACAACAACAACAACGTTTACTGAGGACTTACTGAGAAGTCAGTACTATGTTACTTTTTATGACCTATTTTATTTAATACTTATAATCTTGTGTGCTAGTAATTTTGGTTATTCCCATTTTGCACATGAGGGAACAGAACCAAAAGCTCTATGAATGTTAGGATCCCAGTAGAGAATGTAAGTGAAAGAACATAGACACTGGGAAACACCATACAAATGTAGACGTAATGATTCTGTCACCTCCACCCACTAAGGGCAGTTTTGGGAATTTAGTGAGCTGGAGAAGACATGTTCATCAATAGAGTACAATTTGGTGAGTGGGAGGGAGGGAAAACCTAGGCCCTCAGAGGCAGTGGAAAAAGTGCAGCCCACTCACTGCCCGAAAGCCGTGTCATATCTATGTCATGGCAGAAGATTGTTGAGAAATAATGACAATTTCAGTAGTAAGCCTGAGGGCCTTTGGTGTGGCACTGTGATAAAGCACTGGACCATGTGGGTTTGACTCATAAGGTTTTGTGATTCAAACTCACCAGTCATTCCTATACAGGGTCACTATGAGTCAGAACCAAGGAGCTCTGGTAGCGTAGTGGTTACAATCGGGCTGCGAACCGGAAGGTCAGCAGTTCGAAACTACCAGCTGCTCCGCGGGAGAAAGATGAGGCGATCTGCTCCGGTAAAGATTTACAGCCTCGGAAACCCTATTCAGGGTCGCTATGGGTCGAAACCGACTCGACGGCACTTAACAACAACAACAACAATGAGTCAGAACCAACTTATAAGCAGCACTTAACATAGTTTTCTCTTGTTCTTTAGAGCTCATCCACTCCTTACACTTAGGCCAGTTGTTCTGCTCCATATTGTATCCATTCCACTGCTAGACCAAAGCCCAAAGCCCTTTGCAGAACTGTTGGGATCTTGGCAATGATGAATCAGCTTAAGCCTATGGAAGCCTCATTATGATTTATTAAACATATTTTCAAAGTATTGTTTCCTGTTTTAATAAAAGGTGATTTGTATAAATAATTGTTGTTGTTAAGTGCCATCAAGTCAGTTCCAACCCATAACGACCCTGTATAGAGTTTCCAAGAAGTGGCTGGTGAGCTTGAACCACCGACCTTGTGGTTCAAACCGACCTTGCAGTCCAGTGCATTAACCCACAGCACCACACCAAGAGAAGCATTCACCCATAAGGTCAGTTTGAACCATAAGGTTGGCAGTTCAAACTCATCAGTCACTTCTCAGAAATCCTATACAGGGTTGCTATGAGTCAGAACTAACTCAATGGAACTTAACAATAATACCATGTGCAGCTGTAGGATAAACGCTGAACAGCTAACCACAGGTCGGCTGTTCAAACCATCAGTAGCTCCTTGGAAACCCTATACAGGATCTCTGCATTTGGAACAAACTTCTTAGTATTTAATTACAACAAATAACTATGTGCCTCCTAACAATTCTGGGAAATACTACAATGACCCCCAATTTGCAGATGAGGAATGAAGTTCAAAGAGGCCACTTACTTGCCTAAAGTCCCTCTGGCCCTCTGTGGGTTGATCCCGCCCACTGCAGTCGCTTTGCTCTGTGTGCCTGAAATGCTACTGCACTGTCTCATGCCAATCTTCCAATTCTGGTAGCATAGTGGTTATGAATCAGGTTGCCAGCATGTCTCTACCACTGCTTCTTGCCATCTGGTGCCATTTCTGGTATTACAACCGTTTCTATCTCCTGGGTCTAGGAAGTTCTCAGTGCAAAGACTCCAGGTCCAAAAGGCATGTTCCACTCCCATCGCTTCTTCTTGGTAATAGTGATATCCCCTTTCTGCCTCCCGGATGGCTCATTTTAAACCTAGCAGAATGGCAAAATTAACCAATCCTTTCATTAGGGTTCCATGTACCTTATTTCTGTAGTTCCATTCCCACAAGAGTGCTGTGGACTTTATTTGCACTATTAATTAGCAAGATATACAATCCCCGTGGTGGGCCACACATACGTATTTGCGTTTTGTTTGTCATTAAGTGCCATTGAGTTGGCTCCAACTCATAGAAACCCTGTATAGGGTTTCTGAGGAATAGTTGGTAGGTTTGAACCACTGACATTATGGTTCCAACCAACCTTGCAGTTGAGCACTTATCCTATAGCACCACACTGGGACTATTAGTTTAGTTCCATCCAATCTTTCGACCATAGCTGAAAAGACCATTTAAAAGCAATCTATTACAATCTGACAAAAATGGCCTCTCTGATAGGGGGCATTAAGTAGATCTTCAGGAAGACAATGCCATGTCTGAAACAGAACTTTCCTCAAGTGCAAAAGCCTTGAGGTAAGAGTGTGCTTGGAGTAGTCCAGGAATAATGCGCCAGACTACAAAGCCGTTTGAACTGCAAGGTCAGTGGTTCAAGCTCACCAGCTGCTCCTTGGAAACCCTATACAGGGTCTCTATGGGTCAGAATCAACTCGACGGCACTTAACAGCAAAAACAACAAGTGGAGCAAGAGTGAAAAAGACAATGGTAGCGAAGCTGGAGATTATATCATAATATTAGTCAACAGCCAGATTATGAAGAAAAAAGAAGAACCAGATTACGTAAGAACTTGGAAATTCTGGAAAGGAGTGTCATGTGAGAAACCACTAGTAAACAGAGGAATAACGTGATCTGACATAAATATTAAATATATCACTCATTTGGCCTATGAAGAATAAAATACAGGGATCAAGGTAGAAATAAGGGATTAGTTAGGTGAACATTGTAATAGTTCAGGTGAGAGAGGGTAGTGATGAAGATGGTGAAGATGAGAAGTGATGGGGTTCTGGGTATTTTTTCAAGGTAGATCAATAGAATTTGCTGATGGATGGATATGGAGTATCAGGGTATAGTCCAAAATGATTATGATTTTCTTGTCTGCAAATTGGGTGACTAGAGCTGCAATTTAGGAGCTCTGGTAGCGTAGTGGTTACGAATCAGGCTGCAAACTTTAAGGTCAGCGGTTCGAGACTACCAGCCGCTCCATGGGAGAAAGATGAGGCTTTCTGCTCGCGTAAATATTTACAGCCTCGGAAACCCTGTACAGGGTCGCTATGGGTCAGAACCGACTCGATGGCACTTAACAGTAACAACAACAGAGCTGCAATTTATTGTGATAAAGGGTAGGAAATCAAGAATTTGGTTTGATATATGTAAAGTCTCAGCTGCTCTTAGTCATCCAAATGAAGACACCAAATAAATGAACAGATATAAAAGACTGAAATTCAAGAAAAGATGTCAGATATGGGAATAAAGTTTAGTTTTTCAAATCTAGAAACTGAATGAAATCACCTAAGGAATATAGGAGATAGACAAACAGGAGAAAGCAAGAGAGAATGTAGTCTTGGATAGGAAAAGAGTGGAGTTCCAAAAATCAAATGTCTCAGTAGAAAGGAAACTATTAATTACTAAACGCTACTGACTAAGAGAGTTCTTTCTAGTCCAGCATAGACTTTCTCTTTCAATTTCTCTCCTGAGGTGGTTTTTTTGCTGATCTCATTTCAGCCCATCCATACTCATTCCCATCTCAACATAGTTTCTCTTCATATTTTACCAGTAACCTTGGTATGATCATTTCCTGAAACAAGGAAACTATGGCTTTAAGCACAAGAATAAAATTATTTGACTGTGAATGAAGCATCTGCTCCAGACCACCTATAGCTCAATTTTTGCAAAATATTCTTAATTTATTTTGTCAATAATTTTGGAAATCAAAATCACAACATCACAACTCTTTGTCACATTGATATTATGGTAGCTGTATCAATCAAGACTGTGATATTGGTTGAGACACATAGATCAATACAACAGAATAGATAATCCCAGAATATACCTACACAAACATGAACAACCTGTTTTTTAGTAAAGGTATAAAAATGATTCAATGAAGGAAGGATAATGGTTAAACAAGAGGCTCTAAGCGCATACGTCATAGCACTCTTGACTCCTCCTACTTTACATTTGTTTAAACCTCATTAAAAAACAGACAAGAGGGAAGCAAGTTCATTTCAGTGACTGACATCCAGAGGACAGTATGATTGGCTCCCCAGTGTGGTTTATCATCATGTTTCTCCTCTGCCAACACACAGGTGAGTCCAGCCAGACTTTCTCCTACTTTCTTGACTGTTTTCTCTGGGGTATGGCTCCAGCATCCTGGATCTATTCTGAGCCTCTGACTCTGCTCAGGAATCTCTGGTCCCCAGTGTAACATTGTTTTTCACCATCCTCTGGTCTCTAAATCACGGAAGGCAAGAAAAAATCATAAGAAAAGAAGAAATTATTTTAGGGACTGATGCACCTTATTGACAGTCCAAGGGAAAGAAGGGCTGAATGATCAGGTGCTGAGCATCAGAAGACCTATGTTCTAATTCAGATTCTTCTATAAACTAGGTGAGGAATGTCAACACTTCCCTGAGACTCCGACTCTTCTTTTCACAGACCTTCCTCTCTTTGAGGGCAACAATAAGAGAAAAGTGAGATCATACTAATGGAAAAAATATGTAGAGAGAGATGGTAATCGTTATGCATAATGATAATATTAATGGAAGGAACCATTTAAGTTTTCTCTCTTAACCCAAATCGTCTGTATGTGGAAAACCAACTCATATCACATTGTTGTGTGGTGTTGAGTCAATTCTGACTCATAGCCACTGTGTATAGGGTTTTTGAGGAGTGGCTGATAGATTTGAACTGCCATCCTGTGGCGAGTAGTCCAGTACTTATCCTACAGTGCCTTGAGGACTTCAATTCATATCACAGGCACTTTATATTTAATTATATTGAAGACTGGGAACTTTTCTATACCTGTCATAAGTGTTGTATAATCTGGAGATTTTACAATTCCCCAGGACTCTCTGAAATGACCACAGGTCACATAATCTACTAAAACCCACTGCCACTAAGTCAATTCTAGCTCAGAGTGACTTTGTCTAGGGTTTCCAATGCTGTAAATCTTTACAGGAGCAGAAAGACTCCTCTTTTCCTCTCTGAGCTGCTGGTGAGTTTGAACTGTTGATCTTGTGGTTAGTAGTCCAGTGCTTATCCTACAGCACCACCCAGGGTTCCTTATGAGTTCCATAAGTGAGTATATCTTGCCTATCATCAAACTCATAAAGCTTTACCATGAGATCTCCCACTGAGGTTTGACATAACTTGTTCTTTCATGTTCACTCCAGGCATACCTGAAAAGCACGAGATGGGAGAGAGGTACATTTATAGGTAGTAGGAATGATGGTCCTGTTGTAGTTCTATAGGATAAGCACTGGACAGGTAACTGTAAGGTTGGTGGTTCAAACCCACCAGCTGCTCTTTGGAAATCCTATACAGGGTCATTATGAGTTGGAACCAACTCAATGGCACTTAACAACAACAACAGGAATGATGACTTTGTAGGATAAGCACTGGTTAGCAGTTTGAGCCCATCAGTCACTCCAAGGGGGAAAGATGAGGCTTTCTATTTCTGCAAAGATTGACAGCCTTGCAAACCCTTGACTCAGCACCAAACAAAACAACATCAAAAGAAATGATGGTAATACTTTGTCTCACATACCTTGGACATGTTATCAGGAGGGACCAGATCCTGGAAAAGGACATCGTGCTTGGTAAAGTAAAAGGTCAGCCAAAAATCCGTAAGACACTCAACAAAATGGAGTAGCACAAGGACTACAAGTGCAGACTCAAACATAGCAACGGTTGTGAGGATGGCGTGGGACTAGCTACTGCTTCATTTATTATGAGTTAGAACTGATTCAGTAGCACCTGATGCTAACAACAGCAGAGATGATCTGGCTCAACAGTCACATCTGCAAAAGGAAATTAAGTGATCAGTAAGCTAAGGATGTAGTGTGATTAGCCAATGTAATATTTCTAAGACGTTGTTGTTAGGTGCTGTCAAGTTAGTTCCAACTCATAGCAACCCTATGCACAATAGAACGACACATTGCCCAATCCTATGCCATTCTCATAATTGTTGTTATGTCCTGATACATTGGTGGTAGTGGTGGTGGTGTGTCATGGAATTGGTTCCAACTCATAGCGACCCAGCATAGGGTGTCCTAGGCTGTAAATCTTTACAGGAACAGAAAACCTCATCTTTCTCCTGTGAAACAGCTGGTAGTTTCAAACTGCTGACCTTGAGGTTAGCAGCCCCACTACACTACCAGAGCTCCTTGTTCTGATATACTATTGTTGTTGTTGAGTGCCATCGAGTCAATTCCAACCCATAGTGATCCTGTATAGGGTTTCCAAGGAGCGACTGGTGAGCTTGAACCACCGACCTTGTAGTTCAAATGGCTTTGCAGTCTGGTGCATTAACCCACAGTGACACACCAGGACTCCAGAGAACAGAAAACCAGGCCCCGCTGGGATTCAATCCCAGGATCTCCTGATATATTAGTCAGCTTTAATAAAGGCATAGAAATCTAGAACAAGAAAGTTGATAGTTCAAGCCTCACCTGCTTTGATCAGACCAACTGTCTGATTAAAGACAGAATTGGCACCACATAAAAGGGATATTTACAAATATCTGAATCAGAAAGAAAGAGCCAGGATCCCACTGGTATTGAGAAACTCCAAGGTAAACAGGGGACGAGGGAGGCATGGTGGCGGTGTTGGAGACTTAAATGGAATACTACCATCCGTTTACTGATGTGGATGTATGGTCTCTAAAGTAGTGAAGGACTATTCAGTCCTGGTGTGGCATTGTGGGTTAATGTGCCAGACTGCAAAGCCATTTAAACTGCAAGATCGGCGGTTCAAGCTAACCAGGAGCTCCTTGGAAACCCTATACAGGGTCGCTATGGGTCGGAACCAACTCAACGGCACTTCACAACAACAACAACAACAACAACAACATACGGTAAGGGGAGACCTGGTGTGGCACCGTGGGTTAATGCACTGGACTGCAAAGTCGATTTAAATCTCAAGGTCGGCGGTTGAAGCTCACCAAAAAGTTGCTCCTCAGAAACCCTATACAGAGTTCTTGTGGGTCTGAACTGACTCGACTTAACACCAGACGGCACTTAACAACAACATATGATGAAAGGAGTCCTGGTGTGGCACTACAGGATAATGCACTGGACTGCAAGGTCAATTTGAACCACAAGGTCAGCGGTCAAACTCACCAGTCAATCTTAGGAAATCCTTGACTACACTTAACAACAGAATATGGTGAAAACAGAGTCCCCACGGCATAAAAGGTTAAAATACTGGGCTGCTAACCCAAAGGTTGGAGATTTGAGTCCACCAAGATGTTCCTCAGACGAAAGTTCTGACAGTTTACGTCCCAAAACTCAGCCACTGAAAACTCTATTCTGACATACATGGGTCTCCATGACTCCGAGTCAAATGGACAGCAAATGGCTAATTAGATGAAAGAAGGACCAGAAGTACAAACTTCTGAAGTCATGTTCAGAATCTTTGCTTGGAAAGAAGTTTCTTATCATTAAAGTTATGCAGACAAACTCCTGAGGGAGTACATGAACTTCCTGCAAAGGCTGAGAGGCAGTTAGGCCATCCAAGCAAAGCAAAGGGGCTTGCACTAGGGTCCCTGAACACAGATTCTCTGTGTTAGCTCTGATGTTTGTGTGGATGAAAGAGCTCGTATACTGTCGGGTGAAGAGTCAAACCTACTGTTTTATTATCATTTTCTACAAGAGGAAGAAAAGTGTTCCGCTAGTGATTCTCTAGAGGAGTGTATCAGGCTGAAAACATTCAGGGGGACCTCTTCAGGGTCTGGTCCTCTGCTTTTCAGATGAAAAATCTCTGCTGCCTGTATATACATCTGATCAGCTTCTGGGACTAGCTCACAAGAAAGCCTGCAGGCTCACTGTTGTAAAACATTTCCACCTCCAGGACTGAAATATTTATGTCTGTTAAATTCTCAGCTAGATGCATTCTGAGGTTAGAATGGCCCCCTTGACCTCTAGGCTGGTGTCCAATCCAGCCCTCTGGCTTCAGAGTTGAGGAAAATGAGGCTCAGAGAGGTTAAATGACCAGCCCAAGAGATCTCCCAGTCAGTAGTCAGCACTCCAATCCTTTACTCCCTTTGGTAGCGTAGTGGTTACGAGTCGGGCTGCCAACCTCAAAGTCAGCAGTTCGAAACTACCAGTAGTTCTGCAGGAGAAAGATGAGGCGTTCTTCTCCAGTAAGGATTTACAGCCTCGGAAACCCTGTCACTGTGAGTCGGGACCAACTCCACTGTACTTAACAACAACAACAACCTGGCCTCACTGAGGTGATCAGCATCAACAAACTCTCATCCCCCCTCCTTGAATTCATGAGAAGTTTGTATTTTTAGGAAGCTCTTGATTCTAAATAGTCATGAGATAGAATCTCATTATTTAAAAAACACTTCCTGAATGGAAATGGTGACCAGAAGCAGAACCTGGGGAAGGGTAGGAAGGGTGTAGCAGGACTTTTTAAAGCCCCAGGTGCTCATCTGAAACCATAACTGTAGGCCCATGACACAGGTGTGAACGTTTACCACTGGGGACTCTCTGCTTGT
The DNA here is from genome assembly GCF_000296735.1 of Chrysochloris asiatica. Lineage (NCBI taxonomy): Eukaryota > Metazoa > Chordata > Mammalia > Afrosoricida > Chrysochloridae > Chrysochloris > Chrysochloris asiatica. The sequence continues at coordinate 21,014,172 of NW_006408560.1, forward strand.
CCCAGGAGAGTGAGCAGCTAAGCTTGTCGCAGGAACTGTGGCACAGGTTCCCAGTCTGGAATGTGGCTCCTCCAAGGGGCAGGACAGTGGAAACTTGTAGCCCTGGAAAAATAATGTCCATGGTGTGTTATCTTGGACAAATTGCCCATTTTCCGAACATTGATCTTCTCAATTGCATAACTGGTAGTTGCAACTATCTTGCAGAATTTTAAGAACATTTTACATGAGCTATCAACTGCAAAAATAATTACAGAAATGATCATCATTTGCGGAGTCCTGGTGTGGCACTGTGGGGTAATGCACTGGACTGCAAGGTCGGTTTGAACTGCAAGATCATCTGTTCAAGCTCACCAGCCACTCCTCAGAAACCTAATACAAGGTTGCTATGGCACTTAATGACAAAAAAAACCATCATCATTTGTAGGACGAGGATAGGCTTCCTGTTCCCCAAAGATTTACAACTTGTGGTTCAGTGCTTTATCCTACAGTATCACACCAGACACCAAACAGACATTAGTATCCCCCATTTTACAGGTGAGGAAACTTAGGCTCAGAGAGGTAAATATCATGGCCAACATTGCACAGATGTTATGATGCAGAACATTAATTCAATCTCAAAAGCTAATAGTGCTCTTTTCACCACACCAAATTGCCTAACATTCTACCTGATATCTGAGAAATGCTAAATAATGTGTAATTTAGTGAATCTTTCTTAAAAAGAGATGATTGGGATTCCTTCCCTCTCTAGATACACAAAGTCCCAGGCAGAGACTAAAAAGGCCCAAGAGAATTTGGTAGCTCCATTTCCAGAACATGAACTGTAGCACCAGGAAACTGTCTTGATCAAGCTCAGAGGGACAATGGTCAGCTCTGACAGGCTGTTTTTTCACCTGGAAAATTGGCAAAACAATCTCATCCCTCTCACAAATTTTCTTAGCATTAAGTAATACAGTAGTGTTAAGGAGCTAATTACTATAAGAAAAACATTAAAAACTGGGTGAGGACCTAGTAGAGAGAAAGTATTGAAAAGGAGTAGAAAAAAGGAACAAGGAGATAGGGGAAGGGTGATGGATAAGGGACAGAGTGGTGGGGAGGTTAGTGTGACCATGTTGTGTTACTGTTGGAATATTAGGAAAGGTATGTGGGAATTGAGAGGTTTGTGATTGTCTGCCCTGTAATATGTCTTATATGGTGGTGGTGGTGGTGATGTGTTGTGGAGTCGATTCTGACTCATAGTGACCCTGTATAGGGTTTCCAGAGCTGTAAATTTCCATAGGAACAGAAACTTCATCTTTCTCCCACAGAACAGCTGATAGTTTCAAACTGCTGACCTTGAGGTTAGCAACCCTACTTGTAACCACTACACTCCCAGAGCTCCTACACAGTGCTGATTAACAGTGCTTTTCCACAGTTACCCAGAGGACAGCTAGGTGTAGGGCAGTAGTTTCTGAACTAGTTTTGTGTGTTTGTTTGTTCTTTGTAGTAGTGTTTTCCTTTTAAGAAATAAAATCTTACCCAGAAACAAACACATAAAATATGCTGAGGGTTGAAACTGCTCTAATTGGAGGGTCATTCTGTGGTTTCTGTCTCACCACCACGTGCTCCAAGTCCCACCTGCTGAATCTTCTTCTAAGATTCCCCAAAGATCCTGAGACACTGCCATAGACCCCAAGGGTGACAGGGTGCGTAATTTGGGAAGCCCTAACCTAGGAGTCCTCTAAAGCACTTCACAACAACAACAACAACCCTAGGAGTCCTTTGGTTCCTAATCCTGGCCTCATGGTCACTGTAGGCACATCACCATAACCTCCAAGCATTAGTCTCCTTGTCTGTGAAATAGATTTGGAATAAATAGTTCCTAAGACTCCTCCAGCTTTGGGATGCTGTGGCCCTGGGTTTCCATGATGAGGACACCATGACATGTTTGTGAGTTCGGATACAGGCATGGAGTGTTTAGAGAGGTGCTTGGGGATTGGGTGGATATGCAGTTAGTCTCCTTTAGATCACCATACCTTGATTCTGACTCCACTAATGATGTACCCTTTCTCATAATTTGACTCACCACCACCACCACCACCACCACTGCCCCACTCAACTCTGAGTTGTAGGGGAGGAGGTGATAAGCAAGAGGAAAGAGAAGTGGCAAAGAGGAGGAGGTGTTGTTCCTTACTGTAATGGAGAGCATCTCAGGGCTACTGTTCCAGTTTCCAGAAACATCTGAGGCTTTGGTCAAAGCAAAAGTGAATTACCGGTTCCCTCTACCCACAAAGGCAACATCTTTGGATGTTGACTGGCAAGTTCACTGTCCTCATAATCATCCAAAGATGTTTCTTGTGAAATCTCTGCTTTGATTTGGGCTTTATGTGTGACACAAAGACGGAACCTGATAATTTCTTCTTAAAGGCAAACAAACTGAGTAAGGCTAGCATGTCCTACCTAGACATAGACTGTGGATAGGAAAACCATCACCAGACTGGACACTTCATTAAAGTCTACCTTGAATAGTTAAAAAGGAAAGTCAATCAATCTAGGTCCCTTTTTCCAGTCAAAAGGGAAGAGGAAAGAAAACTGATTAGGGCTCACCTACCTTTCTCTGGACCCACATTTAGGAAATTACACAGAACTACTGTTTTCTTTCATGATCCTTCGTCCCACCATGAAGATGCAATGAAGGAAGTAGATCATCATGCTCCATTTAGACTCATGTTGGCAATTTATCTTTGAGTCACACTCTAGCTTCATTCTAACAAGGAACAATGGATTGGAGCCATTTTCTTACACCTCTGCACAATTCTCTTAACATTTATCTGAGATCGCATGTGTGGAGAGATGAAAGAAGTAAACACTCATGCTAAAGCCACATCCTTGCAATTTTGCTACCTCCTGCCTTAAACATCTCCCCCAAACTTAATGTGCAAATGAGATGAATTGAGGATTGCCTTGCCTTTAGTTCAGGATGAGTACCCACTTGGAGACAGATACTCAATCCTTATTTGACTTGAAAATACTTAACTCCCCCACTCTGTTTTGAACTGAGAGAATTAATGCATAAATTGATGTCAACATTCAAAATAAAGCTAATTTTATCTGTAAAATATACTGATGCTATAATGACACCCCTTAAGATGACCAAAGGGAGAGCAGTTGAAAGCCCACTCTGGCCTTAGTATTAGAAAATAGGTTAGTTGGTTGGTTGGTTAGTTGTGTGGCATCGAGTTGATTCCAATTCATAGTGACCCTTCATAGGGTTTCTGGTGCTGTGTGTAAATCTTTACAAGAGCAAAAGGCCTCATCTTTCCCCCATGGAGCAGCTGGTAGATTCAAAGTACTGATCTTGCAGTTACCAACCCAATTTGTAGCCTACTATACCACCAGGACATAGAGTAGATTTTTGAAATTTTTGAATATTTAACAAGATGATTTGATAAAGGCTCAAGGGATCCTGAATATATATGCACTGATTGATAAATGACATGGGGAGGGGGGAGTGTTTGAAAATGAGAATAAGCTTCTAAAAGGCATTAGGAGATACATTTAGCAAAGAGCAAAGAGCTGGTAGCAACCTGAGACCTGTCATCAGGGGAATAGGGCAACATTTAGTAGCATCAGATTTCCTCATCCTGTGGCACTAGCAGGGCAGTTAGTTTGTGCTTGAGGGAAGCACATGAAGAAGAAATCGTGTGTGATGAGGCCCAAAGCTTTGAAATTGATAGCAGAGCCCTTGAGGGAAGAGAAGAGGAATTAGGAAGAGCGTTAAAGCTGATGTATACAAGGCAGATGCCTGGGGGGCTTCAAATTGAGCCATAGTGGAAAGACTTCAACTTTCAGTGTTACTTGAAGTGACATTGAACTAAATCCTCAAATCATCACTAGCTTTAGTCCCCTAGACAAGTTACTTCACTTTATTTAATCTCAGGTAAACACCACTTGTTTGACATTTTGTCATACTTGCATGTTGCTGTGATTCTGAAAGCTATACCACCGGTATTTTAAATACCAGCAGGGTTACCTCTGGTGGACAGGTTTCAGCTTCCAGACGAAAGGGACCCCATCTCTAAGATTAGATTGCTTGAAGTATTTGGCATAATCTTTACAATAAATATCTGGCACAGAATAAACTCATAAAGTGTTATTAGGGTGTGTGTGTTTTTCATTAGTGATAATGTATTATTAATAATAATTACTGTTGTTAAGTATCATGAACATTTGTAAACTCTTGATGAGGTAGGTTAACATTAGCAGGAACCAAAGAAATAAATCTCTAGTGGAGTAATTTCAATTATCTGGCTAAACTAGTACAGGAATCTATCAGAAGACACATAGTAATATCAGCTCTGGAATGGTAGGAAGTATTATGGTAAGAGATTAACATGTAAAATGAAATAGGGTCTAGGTGCTTCGTTAATAGCACAGGACCAATTAGGATCAGGAGGCCCAGTGCCTAGGCTCACAAGAGTTTTAATCTTAATTTCTTTTAAAATCAGAAGAAAGTGAAATATAATAATACTAATATATTAATGGAGTCCTAGGAGTCCTGCTGTGGCACTGTGGGCTAATGCATCAGACTGCAAAGTCATTTGAACTGCAAGGTCTGTGGTTCAAGTTCACCAGCTGCTCCTTGGAAACCCTATACAGGGTTGCTATGGGTTGGAACCGACTCAACGACATTTAGCAACAACAATATACTAATGGGAGTCCTGGTGTGGTGCTGTGGGTTAAAGCACTGGACTGTAAAGTCGGTTTGAACATCAAGGTCAGTGGTTTAAGCTCACCAGCCGCTCCTTGGAAACCCTATACAGGGTCACCGTGGGTTGGAACCTACTCGACGGCCCTGAACAACAACAACAATATACTAATACTAATAATGAATCCAGCATGGGTTTCATTTGTCTTTATACTAACACACGTTTAAGATGTAATTCTTAATAATTTTTTGAGGAAGGGGTCAGTGAAGGCAGAGGTGCTTTCCGTGACATTTTGATGAAGTTCCTTTTAAAAATCTCAACCTGACACGTTATTTGGGTGTTTGTGCTTTTACAGTTCTCCCTTAAATCAGGTTCCTTTTTACCACAAGACCTGGAATAGGTTTTAGTTCTGCCACTATTTCTTGAGCCTTGAACAAACTATTTCAATGTCTTCCACTTAGGTTTCTCATCTATAAAATATGCCTTTTAAGAACTGGACCCTGGTCTTTACTTACGTTAGTGTAACTTACACTCCTAATGCCTGGCATAGCCTCTCTCATATGTTGTTGTTGTTAAGTGCTGTCGAGTTGGTTCCAACTCATAGCAGCCCGGTATAGGATTTCCAAAGAACAGCTGGTGATTTCGAATCTCCAACCTTGTGATCCAAACCAATTTGTAGTCCAGTGCTTACTTGTGCCACACCAGGAACTCCAGTTAAATGAGCTTGTAGAATGCCACTGTGGAGGTGTGGTGCTGTGAGCTAATGTGCTGGACTGCAGCATCAGTTTAAACCACGAGGTACAGGGTCAGCATGAGTCAGAACTGACTCGGCAGCAGTTAATAACGACAATGTCATTGCAGAAATATCACGGGGTTTGGAGAGTACCAGTGTGGGCTGTGCAATTTAGCATCCATGTAGTCTGAGTAAATCAATTAATCTCATTGTTCCTGATCTGTAAAATTGTTGTTAAGTGCTGTGAAGTCAGTCCTAACTCATAGAGACCCTATACATAGGGTTTCTATGAGCAACTGGTAAGTTTGAACTGCCAAGCTTGTGCTGAGAAGTCCAGTGCTTACCCTACAGCATTACACCAGGACCCTGATATGTAAATAGGGATATAAAAAAAATCTGCCTTTAAGGATTGTTAAATGCTGTCACAGGGCTGTTGTTGCTAAGCGCTGACTCATAATAACCCTGTATAAGGTTTCCAAGGAGCAGCTGTGGGTTTGAACCCCTGACCTTATAGTTCAAATTAACCTTACAGAACGTGCTTGTCCTACAGAGCCACACCAGGACTCTACTCTCACAGTAGGTTCTTTTAAACTATTAGACCTTCCCTCCCTAAATCCCTTCATTGCTTTGTGTTTCCATGAGACAGTCAGTGTCCAGAATACTAGCAAATGACTATCCTCAGGATTGGTCACATCCTTGTTCCCCAAACCTATTCACTGGAAAATGCTCTGCTGACCACTACTGGAAGGCTCTTAAGCAATCACTCATTGTTTTTCATTGGAGCCACATAGCCAGTAATGGTTGTTTGCAAACCATATTCTCTGGACTGAACAAAGATTGTGGAGAAACAACAAATTTCCTGGGAAACCCAACTATAATTCCTAGGGGCTTGGGGTGAGCATCACAACATGAGGAGAACTGGTGATGCACTGGTTGAAGTGCTTGGATATTTAACCAAAAGGACAATGGTTCACCTCGCCAGACACTCTGGAGAAAGATGTGGCAGTCTGCTTCTCTAAAGGTTTACCACCTTGGAAGTCCTATGCAGCAATTCTACTCTGTGGGCCTTTTGGGTTGGTTTTGTATTATCACAACATAGCTTGGTCATACTACGGAGCTCCCTGTCACTCCCCTTTCTCTTCCCAGTCAAAAAAACATACTGGAATGCAAGTGAGTGAGAACCTATTTGGAAATAACTTTGAATCTACTCTAACTTATGTTAAAATAGAAGGATAAATTATCCTCAAATTTCAAAGCTATCTCTATCATTGTTGTTGTTATTAAGTACTGTGGAGTCAGTTCCAACTCACAACGACCCTATACAGGGTTTCTGAGGAGTTGCTGGTGGGTTTGAATCACCGACCTTGCAATTAGCCATCCAGTGCTTATCCTACAGCACCACATCAGGATGCCATAGTTGTTAATGTTAAGTGCTGTCAAGTTGGATATGACTCATAGCACCACTATATGAGGTTTCCAAGGACTAACTGGTGTGTTTGAACTTCTGACCTTGCAGTTAGCAGCCCAGTGCTTATACTATGGTGCCACACCAGGAACTTTAGGAACTTCTGGTGCCGTAGAATCAGCACTTGACTGCAAGGTCAGTTTGAACTGTAAGGTTGGTGATTCAAACTCACCAGCTGTTCCTCAGAAACCCTATAGAGGGTTGCTGTGAGTCAGAACTAACTAACAGCATTTAACAACTTAACATCTCACCTCACTAGAATCCTGCTGTGGCACTATAGGATAAGCACTGGGCCATAAGATCAGTTTAAACTGTAAGGTCAGCAGTTCAAACCCACCAGCCACTCTTCAGAAACTCTATACAGGGTCACTATGTGTCAGAACCAACTCATAAGCACTTGACAACAACAAAACATCTCACCTCCCAATGTCCTGATCCCTGCTTCAGAAGCACTGTCCCAGGTTAGGTAGGCTGCTGCCTGCTTCATCTGCATCAGAATCAATTCTCTGGTCTGGTGTGGTGCTTTAGGACAAGATTGGTGGTTCAAACCCATGCAAGGTTTGAGTCAGAACCAACTTGACACTTAATAATAAAAAGAGGATGAATGGAGCCTTAGGTGCTCTGGTAGCGTAGTGGTTACGAATCGGGCTGCGAACCTCAAGGTCAGCAGTTTGAAACTACCAGCTGTTCCGCGGGAGAAAGATGAGGCTTTCTGCTCCAGTAAAGATTTACAGCCTCGGAAACCCTGTACAGGGTGGCTATGAGTCGGAACCAACTCCACGGCACATAACAACAACAATGGAGCCCTGGTGTTGTTGTAGGATAAGCAGCGGGCTGCTTATCTCAAATGGGCAGTTCAAACCCACCAGTCCATCCGTGCTGGAAGATGACGCTGTCCACTCCCATAAAGATTTTCAGCCTCAGAAGCCCTATACAGGGTCACTGTGAGTCCAAACTGACTCGATGGCCGTGGGTTTGGGGTTTTGGGTTGTTGTTATGTTTCTTTTCTAAAGAGCACTGAAAGGAACCTTGGCAGTGCTGTAGGATAAGCACTGATTAGCAGTTTAAATCCTCCGGCTTTCCCCGGGAGAAAGATGAGGCTGTCTACTCCTGTATAGATTTACAAACTCAGAAACCCCAACGAGCAATTCTACACTGTCCCAAAGGGTCAATATAAGTCAGAACTGATTTAATAAGGGTGAGTTTTAAAGGGAGCTGAGGCAGTAAGTTCCCCACAAGGGAACTTTTCATGATTGGAGCTGAATTTCTGGTCTACCTCAGAGCCTTGCTTTTTCAGCCAATTGTCTCTGGAGTCAGCTGCAGTCACCTCTCTCAAGCTGACAGCTCTGACCTTAATACCTTCCTGTGAGTAAGGTTCAGAAGTGTGTGTGCGTGTGTGTGTGTGTGTGTGTGTGTGTGTGTGTGTGTGTCTGTGTGTGTCCCCAGGGACTTGTTGGCATTGTCTGAGGGTGTTTCTTCAAGCTTTCCCAAGATCTTAATGAGAAGTTAGTGACCAGGACATGGACTTTTTAATGTTTTTGTGTAGGACCAGCAGCCTCTGGAGACCTGAAGAAGGTAGTAGGTGCCATTGATGGGTCTGTGACTTTCCCTCTAAACTCGATACCACATGTTGGCAGCATTGTCTGGATCTTCAACACAACACTTGTGACCTACGAGCCGCCACAAAATGGCAGTTCAGCTACTTTCATAGTGAGCCAAACCCATAAAAAGGGAAGAGTGAGCTTCCCAAATGACGAGTACACCCTGAAGCTCAGCAAACTGGAGAAGAGTGATTCGGGGATCTACAGGGCGGAGATACACAGCTCACACCAATCTTCACCAATTCGCTCTCAGAAGTTTGTGCTGAATGTCTATGGTAAGCTCCAAAGATGGATGGCTATCTTGGTGAGGTGGTGAGCTCTTTGACATTGGGGGTGTTCAAGCAGAGGCTGAGTAAACACTTGTCGAGAATGTGAAAGAGGAGATTCCTGTGGGAATAAAATTACTATAGCTAGCTCCTGAGGCCCCTTCCTACTTACAGACTCCATAACAGGCAGTGTGGTAGAGCAGTAAAGTAGTGGGGATTAAGAGGTACACAGATCTAGGTCAAACGGTGGCTTCTCTACTTACTAGTCACATGACCTTAAACAAGTGCTTAACCTCTTTGAAACTTAAATTCTGTATCTGTAGTGGAGAGGGAATAATACCTACATTAGACTTAAATACCGATAAGATTCCTTCTGCTACAGATTTAGACCATTTGAGAAGCAGACACAAGAACCAGAAGATAAAAATATCAGCTTTGTTTCTGATACATCTGATAAATAGGAGAAACACCTCCCCCTAAGTCTAGGTCAGATAATACACCCAGGGAAGCTGAACTTACAAGACAATTGGAAAACCAGCTACAAGAGGAATCATTGCCTCACACACATTAAACCCTAATATGGACACAAGGAGATGGGCCCCCAGACTTACTGATAGCAAGCAGGCCTTGCACCTTGAGCCAGATGTGTGTTCCATATCTTGGTGGTGTGCCATGCAGTTGGTTCTGACTAATAGCAACCCTGTATAGGGTTTCCAAGGCTGTAAATCTTTATGGGAGCAGAAAGTTTCCTCTTTCTCCTACAGAACAGCTGGTAGTTTTGACTGCTGACCTTGAGGATAGCAGGCCAACTTGCAACAACTACACTATTAGAGCTCCTATGTTCCATACGGACATAGTTAAAGGAAGGAAATCCACATTCTGCAGATAAGTTGGCCTGGAAAGAAAGAAAAGTCCAAATCTCAAGGGAACAAGCACTTTTAACAACTCACCTCCTATTAGCCATATAAGGCCCACAATTCATTTGTGCCAAGGCAACCACAGTTCCAGCCCCCACATTGGTGGTGGTGGTGGTAATGTGCTATGGAGTCACTTCCGACTCATGGTGTCCCTGTATAGGGTTTCCAAGGCTGTAAATCTTTACAGGATCAGAAAGCCTTATCTTTCTCCCTCAGAACAGTGGGTGATTTTGAACTTCTGACCTTGAGATTAGGAGCCTGACTCGTAACCACTATGCTACCAGAGCTCCTTGGCCATCATGTTGTTATTAAATGCTGTTGAGTCTGTTCTGACCCATTAGTGACCCTGTATAGGGTTTCTAAGGAGCTACTGGTGAGCTTGAACTGCTGACCTTGCAGTTCAAATGGCTTTACAGTCTAATGCATTAACCCACAGCACCACACCAGGACTCCCAGCCATAATATTAGGGGTGAGTTAATTAAATGTTTGACCAAATACAGCAGGCTGATTTTTAAGTTGATAATGTTGCATGGTCCTGCTGTGGCGCTGTAGGTTAATGCACTGGGCTGCAAGGCCAGTTTGAGTCACAAGGTTGGTGGTTCAAGCTCACCAGCTACTCTTTGGAAACCCTATGCAGGTCTCAAGTTCACCAGCCACTCTTTGGAAACCCTATGCAGGGTCACCATAAGTCAGAACAGACTGATGGCACTTAGCAACACCAACATGAATGATGTTATAAATTTTGGCAGAAAAAAAGGTTCCCAATGCCTGCCTTAGAGGCATATAGATAATGAATGTCAGCCTCTCACCAATTAACCAATTGCTTATCCTCTCAGGGGAAGGAGTGAGCACAAGGTAGAGATAGGGAGAGATGTGTTACTCTATTACTAACTTTTCCCAGAGAGTAAAGTTAAATCTCTTCAAGGAAGCCTAAAGACAAGAAGGGTGAACGTCCCCAGCAAAAGATAAACCAAGCTAGCATATAAAAGTCCATCCCGTTAGCACTGTTGTTGTTGTGAAATACCGTCATGTTGGTTCGGATCCATAGTGACCCTGTATAGGGTTTCTGAGGAACACTGGTGAGCTTGAACCGCCGATCTTGCAATTCAAGCAACTTTGCAGTCTGGCGCATTAACCCACAGCGCTACACCATTTGGTTATACTTAGTAAGTGCAACTGCGTTGTTTCATTGTTGTTATTTTCTATTATTACTGTAGTTGCTGTCATTACTATTATTATTATATAGCTGTGGGTAAGCAGACCTAGATAGTTCTCTTTCCCAGATAATAATAAGAATTTTTTTCTGAATTGCTACTTCCGCCAACTCAGGAGCACCCCAAAGAAGTTCAGGTCCAAGACAGCCAGGGATTATTCAGAGCAAAACATAGTTTTCACCCTTCATTGTCAATTTCTCTTTACAGAACACTTGTCAAAGCCCAAAGTCACCATAGGTCTGCAGAATAAAATGAATGGCACCTGCATGGCCAATCTGACATGCTCCATGGAACAGCAAGGAGAAGATGTTACTTACAGCTGGGAGTCCAAGGAGAAAGCAGAAAATGAGTCTCAGGAAGGCGCCATCTTCCCCATCTCCTGGAGCCTAGGGAAAAGGAACATGACCTTCATCTGCATAGCCAGGAACCCTATCAGCAGAAGCTTCTCAGATCCTATCTCCTCTTGGAAGCTCTGTGAAGGTACCTCTCTTTCCTCTCTCCAGGAGCCTTTGGTTCCAGGACCTTTCCAGTCCTTGGTCTCCATGGGAACAGTTCTTGTAATCCAACTGGGAAGTCACTGGGCTGGGAGGAAAGCGGTAGTAGCTCCAACATTCAGACTGTTTGCCCTAGCTGATCCTCTTCCCTTCCCTGTGCCCCCATCCATTCTCTCTTTAAAGGTGCTGGTGGTGACATAGATGCTTCCATGGTTTTCCTGTACCTTCTGCCGGTGTTACTGCTCTGTATCGTTATTCTGGTACTCATTATTTTCCTCATCCAGAGATACAGAAGAAAAGGTTTGGACTTCTTAAAGTGGAACAAGCACTATTCTTTCTCTCATTCTCATTAACACATTTGCTCGCTTTTTTATTCAACAAGCATATATTAAGTTGTGTACCTGGCTTGATATAGCCACTAAAGATACAGAGATAAAGAGGCCCTAGACTTTCCTGGCATGGCAACACAGTCAGCCTGCAGCCCTTGGTTCTAAGGTAGAGAGTACTTGAGTCCTAAACTCCTCTCCTAAAGACGTGGAGTCCCCACTCCTTGCTCATTCCTGTCCCTCCTCTGGAATTCATGGTTTGACCCACTCAGTACTGCCAATTTTGCTTCACTGATCTGGCAGGTGATGGTCTCCAACTCTGAAGTCTCCAAATAACAAGTGACAAATTGGGGGTATGAAATAAGTGGAATATTCCTCAGAGATAATCATTGTGATCCATGGAGAAGCAGCCTCATATCAGCCCTGCCTAGTCCCTCCCTGTCAGAGTCCCCAGACAGTCACAGCCCTCTCCAATGGATCAATCCCAGAGACCTCTCTTTATCCCCACCTCAACGTAGACACAGCATGGAGAAATCTTAAAAGGCCAAGAGGTGAATCAATCCCTCTTTCTCCATCTTGCATCCCATGTTCTGTGTCCCTACACCCAGCTGATCTGGCTTCTCAGTCTCCTACTGATTGGAAAGGGTCTTAAGCATCTGTTGTGTATGATATGCAGACTTTCAGATCTTCCTTCTTTCTGAGAAGCACTCTGTAAGTATTTCTATCCTCCTCTGTTTCCCACTGAGGTTGCCTCAGTGCAGAGAGCAGGAGGTAAAGTGAGGAAGGTAACAAATTCATCCTGGCTTTTCAGGGACTATCCTGGTTTTAGCACTGAAAGTCCTGCATCCTGAAAAGCCCTTCAGTTCCAGGAAAACTGGAATGGTTGGTTACCCTAAGTATGTCATTGAGTGGAATGATAGGCCAATGGGGTGAGCAGTGAGTGGTTGGAAAGGTTATCTCTGATTCTCTCCCAAATTTGTTTCAGAGGTCATTGAAGAGAAGAAGGGAACGGAAATACATCAAGTCATTCCTAACATCTGCTCCCATTCAGGAGGGAACACACTGTATGACACAATTTCTTACACAAATGTGAGTTCTTTCTCATCTTTCCCAGGGGTTGTTTCTGCTCTCTGAGGTCCTCCTTGTTTTACTTGAGATTTTTCCATGAATTTGGGCCATGTGAGGGTAGAAAGTTGGGTAATTCTTGAAACTACCTGTTCTCCTTCACGTTCTCTTGAACGTGCCTGTTCTCCCTCTAGTCTTTTTTGGATTCTCTCTTGTGCAGGAACTGGTGACCTTCAGAGCACCTAGTTCCACCCCAACCAGTATTGCTCACGTGCGATCCATGGAATTGTCCCCTATTCCCTGTAGTTCACTGTAGTTCAATATAGCCTAATTCCTCTCGCAATGGTACAGAACAGAGGGTAGAGAACTATGACTTCAACATTCTGTTAGAGTCATGGTATCAGACAATCCTCTGGAGATGCCTTTCTCCTCTGAGATGACTCAAGGAACATCAGAAGGGAGTCAGAGGGTCCACAGGGTTTCAGGGTGCACACTCAAGCTCCTTAAATTGGGTCACTAAGTTGAAGTGAATGAACACAAACTTAATTCAAAGGAAACTCTCTATAAAGAAAATCATAAGAATAACACTTAAATAAAACCAAATAACAAGAGACAAATTGGGGGCATGAAATAACTGGAATATTCCTCAGAGATAATGATTGTGAACCAGGTTGACTGAGCTTGGTAGAAGTCATAGACACCTTTCCCACAGTGGTCAATTTAATAAAGAAATAAAAAGATTTTCATGCCTCAAAACCCTTACTTTACTACAGCTTTCAGTTGTCTCCTCATCTGGTTAAAGAAGATAAATTATGTTTCCTCATCCAGTGTGTTAGTATTCGGATAGTTCCGTCCTTTTCCCCCAGGAAGACTGCTTTGTGGTCCATTCAGCCTGACTTCAGTCCCGTTATTACCATCCCCGCTCCTCCCTTGCTCAATAGCATCCCCAGGAGGGCACAAGACTGTCCTTGATGTTCAAGAATAAGTCTAATTGACCCAAGATGTTTTTCTCCAATTGGGAAAGAGCTTTTTATTATTTTCGTTTGATTTTTATTTTTTGTTTTGTTCAATCAGTCATACTTGGTGTGGTGCTGTGGGTTAATGTGCTGGACTGCAAAGTCAGTTTGAATGATAGGGTCAGTGGCTCAGCTCACCAGCCGCTCCTCGGAAACCCTATTCCAGATCGCTATGGATCGGAACCTACTGGACAGCACTTAACAACAACTACATTCAGTCATACTTACTGAGTTGTCTCAAGGGCTCTTTTGGCTGATAGAAAGATTTATTTGTAGCATAAACATCATAATTTAAGATTGTTCTTTAACTACTTTCTAGTAAACCAGTTGTTATCATGTCAATGCTGATTCATGGCGACACCACTTGTATCAGAATACAGTCGTGCTCCATACAGTTTTCAATGCTGGTTTTTGAAATTAGATGACCAGACCATTCTTCTGAGGCATCCCTGGGTGACCTCCAACCTCCAGCCTTTTGGTTAGCAGTCCAGTGCATTAACCACTTGCAACACCCAGGGACTGCTTAACCACTTTCCCAAAACTCACTGCCATCAAGTTGATTCTGACTCATAGCAACCCTATGTAGGGTTTCTGAGGCTGTAAATCTTTATGAGAGCAGAAATCTTCCTCTTTCTCCTATGGAGTGGCTGGTGGATTCGAACAGCTGACTTTACAGCTAGCAGCCCAATGAATAACCCACTGCACTACTAGGTTTCCTTCTTAACCACTTTAGAAGACTCATATGAATTTTAAAAGATTTAAGTTCTATAAATTATGAGCCTCCTAGAGACTCATAATTCAAGGAAAGTAAATATTTTTAATTCATTCCAATAGAACAATTTATCAATAGATAAATCAATTGCTTCCTAAGAAAAAAGTATTAATAAGTATTATTATAGTAATCAATTTAACAAGCACATCCCCACTATGCTATCCTGTTTCCGCACCTTCTCTTCCCTCTCTCTATCTCCTTCCACCTTTGTTTCCACCTCTATGTAGCTTAGAAGTGAGTGATGATTTCTTTTGTTTGTTTTTGTTTTCTCAATAGAAACGTACCCCAGAGGAAGATACAGTGAATACACTTTATACCATCGCCCAGGTACCAAAACAGGTAAGAATCTTTACAATTGAGTTGTGTCCTACTTGCTCTATTCATTTTCCTGATTCATGCTCAGGTTTAAATTTCTTGGACCCCAGGGATCTCATACAATCTGGTGCTAAAAGGTACCCCAGTATTTCCTTATTCCTTTTGCTCATTCTGAATTACATCAGAATATGGGGAATAGGAAAGAATTGTGTTTTAGAAGTTGAATAGGATAATCTTAGAGTAGGGGAGAGTTCTAGGTAGAAATGATAAGAAAACTCAGAAAGATGTGGATGAAGAGCAAGAAAATGGCCAAGGCTGTTCATAAGGTGGGAGGGATAGCTGGAAGGAGACTCTAACTTTCTTCTGAACCACCAATAAACTGAGGAGGGAGAGATTTCTGCTTCTTTTCCTCCAGCTATGTTACACTCCTCCCATTCAAACTAATAATAGGGAAAGCTTTAAGGCTTATTCCTCTACCAATCAAACTTGGCAGAAGCAATAAAACCTCCCTGTATCCTGTCCCTTCCTCTCTCAACTAATCAGGAAAAGTGGGAATCATTAAGCAGTTTGCTTAGTGAGAGGAAAGACTGGTTCTGATGGATTATTGGGAGGAAAGTTGAGTTCATTAGAAATCCAGCAAGATAAGCATGGACTCAACTCAAAGAATAGTTTTTGTCAAGTAGGAAGTATTTTAGTGTCTCTGGATAGTGCAAATGACTCCTGGTGTGGCTCTGTAGGATAAGCACTGGATGGCCAACCATAGGGTCAGTGGTTCAAACCCACCAGCTGCTCCTTGGAAACCCTCTAGAGGGTCTCTAAGAGTCAGAACAGACTCCACAACACTTAACAGCAACAAAAGTAGGGTGTTACAAATAGTTAAGCACTCAACTGCTAATGCAAAGATTTGAGATTTGAGTCCACCCAGAGGCAGCACAGAAGAAAGGGTTGACAATCTAATTGAAGAATCAGCCATGGAGTACCCTAGGGAATACAGTTCTACTCTGATACACATGAGGTCACTGTAAGCCAGAATCAACTCCATGGCAATTGGTAACTGGTAGGAAGTATTAAGCGATGGGAGAAAGCACCGTGTGATATTTGAGTTAGACAACCTTAGAGTCAGGGCCCATTGTAGGAGAACCAGATTCCTACCACCTCCAGCACACCCCCTCCATCTCTCTGTATCCTTCTGTTTGCCTAACAGGTGGAGAAATCTCACAAAATACCCACGACTTTGGACACAGCAGGGCTATTTCCTCATGAGACTATCATCTGAACAGCAGTGTACTCTCCTCACATCTCATCTCAAAGAAAACAACAAAAGAATTCGCTGACTTCATCAGGAACATTGGAAGAAGAAGCACTGATTTCCTTCTACAGTTAAGCTAACTCTGCATTCCTGGGACCATCCTTTATGCATCTTCAGATTTCAGAGTTCACACTTCTACCAATTGGACTGTGAACTACAAGGACCGTGGTTCGAGCCCACCAGTCACTGTGTGAGAGAAAGATGAAGTTTCTGTTCCTGCAAAGATGTAAAGCCTCAAAAACCCTATACAGGGCCACTATGAGTCAGATCCAACTTGAGGGCACTTAACAACAATAACAACTCTACCCAAAATGGCTGAAACATCTACAGGGAACTGCCAGAACTTCAAGCCGGGTTCAAAAGAGAACCTAGATTTAGGGATATCATTACTGATGTCAGCTGGATCTTGGTTGAAAGCAGAGAATACCAGAAAGATGTTTACTTTTGCTTTGTTGACTATGCAAAGGCATTTGACTGTGTAGCTAATGACAAGCTATGGATAACGTTGTGAAGAATGGGTATTCCTACACACTTAATTGTTTTCGTGAGCATAGACCAAGCCATTTGAACAGAACAAGGGGATACGAGTGGTTTAAAATCAGGAAAGGTAGGTGCCAAGGCTGTATTATTTAGTATGAATGTTAAACAAATAATCTGACAAGATGGATATTATACGAAGAAGACTGTAGCATCAGGATTGAGAAAGACTCATTAGGAACCTGTGATATGCAGATGATACAACCTTACCTTGCTGGAAGAGAAAAGAGCTTAAAATATTTACAGATAATGATCAAAGACCACAGACTTCAGTATGAACGACACCTCAATGTAAAGAAAACAAAAATCCTCACAAGACCAATAAATAACATCACGATAAATTGAGAAAAGATTGAAGTTGTCAAAGGCTTCATTTTGCCTTGAAAATTTGCATGAAAACGGCAATCAAGAAATCAAAAGACATAATTGCCTTAGGTAGATCTACTGCACAAGCCTCATTAAAGTGTTCAAGAATAAAGATATCAGTTTGAGAATTACGGTGCACTTATCCAAGCCAAGATATTTTCAATCACCTCATATGCATGTAAATAGTTGGACAAGAAGGAAAACGATAGGAGAATTGATGCATTTGAGTTACCGTTTTAGAGAAGAAAATTGCAAGTACCTTGAACTTCCAGAAGAACAAACAAATCTGTCTTGGAAGAAGTACAGCCAGCATGCTCCTTAGAAGTGAGAATGGTGAGACTTTGTCTCTCATACTGCAGACGTGTTATCAGGAGGGACCAGTCCCAGGAGAAGGACATCGTGATTGGTAACTTGAAGGGTCAGAGAAAAAGAGGAAGATACCCAAAGACATGGATTGGCACAGTGGCAACAACAATAGGCTGAAGTATGACAACCATTATAAGGTTGGCTTAGGACCAGACAGTGTTTTGTTCTGTAGTGCATAGGGTTATTATGAGTCGGAACTGACTTGACAGCTCCTAACAACAACAATTCTACCCCTAAGAAATCTCCTCACTACTCCTTCCTAGAAATGTTGGTTTTTTGTAAGGCATCCCCAAGAAAGGGGCTTGCAAGTGTCTTTGTTGCAAGTATTAATGACTGCCTCTGTCCTATGTTGAACCAGTGCATTCAGGGCTTGGGTGTTGGGAATATACAAAGAGCCAAGGACTATACCAGGAGATCAAGAAGGCTGGAACAGACAAATCCAGCAGAAGCAGAGGTACTTGCTATCAAGTTCATCCAGACTCACAACAAGCTTACAGGACAGGGTAAAACTGCCCCTTAGGGTTTCTAAGCCTGTAATCTTTATTGAAGCAGACAGCACATCTTGCTCCTGTGGAGTGGCTGCTGGGTTCGAACCACCAAAATTTCAGTTAGCAATTGAGTGTTTTAGCCACTGTTCCACCAAAGATCTTTAGAAGCAGACATAGCAGTCAAAATGGATTAAACAACCAAAAAATAAGTATTAATCATCCATTTTGAGTTTGACACTGAGTTGAGCTTAATCTGATTGGTCAGGCAATGCTTTCTGAACTCGTGAAATTGGCTCCTTATAAACTACTATCATGGGAAGCTGTGGCAGGCATGACCATAGATTCCCAACATCCAGAGGAGTCAAGTGTGGACCAACAGGAGTTGGGAATCAAAGTATTCAAGGACTGAGAATCTACACAGAAGAGTAGTTTGGGCTGGAACAATCAAGATTCAGACTTCTAGCCTCATTAATACTTTTGTACTGCAAATGACAAGCCCAGAATTTAAAGCTTGTATACTTGACCACCTCATAGGGGACACTGAGGCTGAAGGCACATTTTGATTCTAGGATACAAGACCTGGGGTTGAAAAGGGGTGTTTGCTTGCAAAAGTTTAAAGTCACTTAATTTTTCAACAAATATTTATTGAGAACCTTTCCTAGGTCAGTCTGGCCTAGGACAAATATAATTTCTTCCCCCATTGAGTTCATCTTTTTAATGCAGTGAAAAACATGGGAAGGAAAGGAGTTTGCTCTGACATGTATCTTAAGTGAAGATACTGGGAAGAGATTTGATGTCCCAGAAGTAAGATGAAGATATGTGCGTGACAAATGGTGAAAAGATAAAATAACCAGAAAAAGAAACTTCCAGTATCAGATGGCTAAGGCAAGAGATAATGAACATTGTAGAGAAAACTAGCAGGAAGGAGATTGAAGATGTGTTGAGAGGAAACTAAGATTGGAAGTAGATTATAATCCTCTATTTTGAGGACAAGCATCATATTGTAAACATGCATATTTATTGCTTTATTTTCTGGGGAAAATCATCTTACAGTAATAAAACCATTATATCTTCAGGAAGGGGTGTTTTTTTCTAATTCTCATAAAGGTGGCCTCAGGTTCTGTGACTGAGGGGAGAACTATATAAATGGAACCAAAGTAAAAGTCAGGGCTTAGAACTTGTCCTATCCCAACTGAGTGGGGCTGTGGTGGGTCAAGGGTTGAATTCTCCCCTTCCATGTGGAAAACCCAGGTTTGATTCCAGCCAGTACACCTCAAGTGCATCTACCACCTGCCTGTCATTGGTGTTCTGTCTGTTGCTCTAAAGGTGAAGAGGTTTCAGCAGAGCTTTCAAATTAAGGCACACTAGGAAGAAAGGCCTTGTGATCTATTTAAAAGTCAGTCAACAAAAATTCTGTGGATCCCAATAGTCTGATATGCAACCAATTGTGAGGATGATGCAGAACCAGGCAGTGTTAGCTCTGTTGTCCATGAAGACTCAATGAAACATCAGCTGAATACCCATCAATGTGAGACCCACATTGATGGAGTCTACTGTGACACTGCACAACACAGTTCTTCTCGCTCCTTCAATTCAAAGTCAAGAAAGCCGTTAGGCACCTGAATTCACACTTAATTTACAGTGTTCCCCATTGAGATCACAGCCTTTCTGGGGGAGGTCTCAGGAGAAAATGCATCATTCAGATTCCACTAGCATTTGGCACCTTGTTGAATTTCTTCACCACAGGCAAATCTTTTGACACCCCATGACCTCCAGACCCTTGTTCAAAGGAAGTGGCTGACATACAAATTTGTTCTATAAATTCTCAGATAATTCCTGTAAGAAAAGCTGATCTAGAGTACATGTGTCCAATTTATAGGTGCTCAGTTGAAACTGGGAGATCTGTCTGTGGTTTCCCACTTCAGTATGGCAGAAACAAGGCTGAAATACAAGTAGTATCATTCCACTGCCCACTATCCACTGCAGGGCACAATGAAAATACAGTCTCAGACTCCTGTGGTTCAATGGGGAATGATTGCTATCAGGTCTGACAGTGACTGTTGGAAAGATAAATGTAAATGTTTGGTAACAAAAGGAGGGGAGTGGCTGATTTTGCAGTCCAGGAGCAGAGATCCCTGGAACCATCAAGGGAGAAAAGCGGAAGTGCAAGACCCTCTCTAGGGAGGCAGTAACACTAGGGATGGAAGCAGAGATGATGACCTAGACAGAAGAAGTGGCTGGGGACTCTGGACTCAGGGAGGGAGAGGAGTTGTATGCTGGCAGCTGGGGGGCAGGTGTGTGGGGTGTACCCTTTGATTGTTTGATGATGTATGCAGGGGATTGTGATCATTGCAATGAAACAAAGTACGATAGGATGAATGTAAAGATAATGTTCACCCATGTAAACTAACACATAATTCACAATAAAAACTTAAAAAATAATTTTAAAATACTTAAAAAATACAGTCCCAGCTGGAGAAGGGTAGAGCCTCTCTCCCCATGAAGGAGAGGAGTGAGCTTAAAGAGACAGGCCTAGGCCCAAATCCCCTTACTAGCTGAATGACCCTGACCAAAAACATGGGTTCCATGAGCCTCCATTTTCTTATCTCTAAAACCTTACAGGACTTACCATGAGGGGAGTAGAAGAAATTAATAAAAGTATCTGGCACATAGTAGGATAAGCTGGTGAGGCATTGTAGGATAAGCACTGGACTGCTAACCACAAAGTTGGCAGTTCAAATCCATCAGTCACTCCTTGGAAACTATACCGGGCTGCTATGAGTTGGAACTGACTCGATGACACACAACAACAACTGGGGATTTGCACATGGCATATGATTCTTGGGAAAAGAGATAGTACCCAAAACAACAAAATGGTTACACATTCCTAAAAGTCATCTTGGGGTAAGAGACAAGTAAAATAAAGAACCAACCCTTAAAAAGAGAAGTGCAAAAAAAGAAAAAAAAAAAAAGTATTCTCATACAATTTGATGAACTTGACCTACACCTATGGAAGCAGTAGCTCAAAAGAGGGAACAAGTCCTTAAAGCAAGAATCATTCCCACCCCCTCCACACACAGAGTAGACAGGGATGGGCAACTTGGACATTGGCTACCCAAAATGGGGGGTGGGGGACTACAAAGGCAAGAAGTGACTGGCTTACAAGCTTTCAAGAGGGAACCTAGATCCAGAGGGCCTGGAGGAAGGTAGAATCTCCAGTGTGTAGTATTCAGTCTGACTAGCCGGGGCTGATGCAATGAAATGCAGACTCTTGTGCTACAATAGTGAATAATTGTTATCAGGACTGATTGTGAGGGTTGGAAATGTAAAGGTAGACATTTTATAGCAAGGAGGGGAGTGATTAACTTTTCAGTCTAGGAGCGGAGGTCCCTAGGACCATCAAGGGAGAAGAGCAGAGACCGGACCCTACCCAGAGAAGCAGTGATGCCTGAAATGGAGCCAGAGATGATGACATGGAGTGATGGAGCAGCTGGAGACTTTAGGTCCAGAGAGGGAGAACAACTGTGTGCTGAAGACCTGAGGGATACAGGGGAAGGATTGCATGGAGGGGATTGTAACCATGGCAATGAGATGATATACGATAGAATGAATGTAAAACTAATGTTCTCCCGTGTAAACTATCACATAAAAATAAATAAATAAATAAAAGAGAAGTGCATAGCTTATACTAAAGAGGAAGAAAGAGAAAGATGAAGTTTTGTTTTCCTCTCAAGTGCTGAAAGATCTGGAAAAAAAAAAAAAAAGTTTTTATGCAGGAATGGGATTGAGAAAGCTCAAAAAGGTACTAGCAAGATTTATGTAAGTAAATTCAGACATTAAGAAGTATGGGTGATAAAGCTATGTAAATAATATCAATTATGTTATGGCTTCATAAATGGAAAAGGTAGAATTCCAAAGTTAATGTGACGTATGATTACATCTATGTTTAAAAAGCTCTACACTTTTAAAAATGAAATGTTGAAAGATAAGAAAAAAATTGAAATAAAATCATTAAACTATTTGCACTTGCTGTTTGGGGAGGGTAGAGCCTTGGCTTTGTTTTAGTCTGTCTTCATTTCCTAAATGTTTAATGAGAAAACATGTATCATAAAATTGCAACTGTGCAGTGAAAAAAGGCACTGCCCACTATGAGGAACTGAAGGAAACATCTGAGACCCATTTTTAGGGGAATGAGATGGAGCAATGTCTCCTCAGAGTGAGAATGTGGTGAGGAGAAGCGAGGAGCCCCACCCTCCTGTCCTCCCACCCTATACCCGCACCCACACCCACACCCACACCCACACCCACACCCCCAGTGTATGATCAGAGGAAAAGATTGCTCTCCCTTTGAGAAGGTGGCTTGAGATGATGAGCAGGGTCTGCTGGGCCTTAGAATGAAATCTATATCCCCTGTCCCTCTCTCCTCAGAGCCAGTTCAGATAGGTAACTCGGATCAGTCTATCCTTTTTTGTTTTTTTAAACTAGTGAGAAAAATGCGCCCACAGAGATCAAAAGATCTGGATTCTGGACACTCCATAAGATCTCTCCCCCCCAAAGTTGGCTGCAGAAAGAGCCTTTGCATGAAAAGCTCACCCAGCAAGCAAAGGAAACCACCAACAAACATATCATGGCAGGAAGTTAGTTACCTGCTATCTGACAGGCCCACCACATGCAGCCCCCAGAGCTATGTGGTTTGGGGGCAGTGAAATGTGCGTGCTGACTTTTCAACATGGAAACTCTGGTGGGAAAGTAAAAAAGGTGTCTGCACAATTAGCGTTGTTGTTTAATGTGCGGTGGAGTAGTTTCCGACCCATAGTGACCCTGTACAGGGTTTCCGAGGCTGTAAATCTTTACGGGAGCAGAAAGCCTCATCTTTCTCCCCAAGAACAGCTGGTAGTTTAGAACTGCTGACCTTGAGGTTCGCAGCCCGATTTGTAACCACTACACTACCAGAGCTCCTTTAAGGTCAACAGTTCAAAACTACCAGCTGCTCCGCGGGAGAAAGATGAGGCTTTCTGCTCCCATAAAGATTTACAGCCTTGGAAACCCTGTACAGGGTCGCTGTGGGTGGGAACCGACTCGACGGCATTTAACAACAACAACAACAATATATAAATGTATACATTTATTCACTTAGCAGCACTAGATACCAGGAATTATATAAAACAGCGGGCAAAAAATTTGTAAGGCAAAACAAATACCTCTACCTTCAGGGTGCCAACATTCTAATGAGTGAGATAAACACTTAAATTATCCTTCAAATCTATACAAATGGCATGGGGCAGCCTCTAACCTGCTTTTACTTCATAAGAGGAGAGAGAATCACCATCCGCAGCAGCCCAAGGTTGGTTCCTATGAAGCGGAATTCAGACATGTTTCCTCTCTCCAACCTTTTTACCAATTCTGCCATCAGTTGTTCCTCCCACAGAACTCTCTACTTCTCTGCTGGTTTCAATGGCCTCACAGAACTCGGTCAATAAGAGGTTACAATTCAGGGCACAGTTCTTCAGTTAGGATGCCTTCTTCTCAGTCGTGCCCACTGGCAGCCCTCTTTGGACCTTTGGCCAGCCTCTGGCCTGCTCAGACAAGTATCACAAAACTGCTGATAAGTTCCCAAATGCACCCCACGGTACCAAAGATGGTCAGCTCTCTCTCTACCTGGGCAAAAAAAGTCCACTGTGCCATCTCCTGCTAGTCTCCTGGTTCTGCTGCTTTGCCGCCACCATTTCTCTGCTGCTACCTCTTGCCAGCTCTCACCATCTTGAGTGATACAGCTCTTGTTCTGTGTCTTCAGTTTAAGAAGTGTCCAATGCAGGAGTGCAACACATCCTGGTTCCAAAGGGTGTGCTCCGCTCATGATGCCTCTTCTTTCTTGGCGGTCATGAGGTCCCACTTTCTGTGTCTGGGATGGTTCATTTTAAGCACAGATTATGTGTGGTGCGGTCATGTGCTGCCAAGTCAGTTCTGGCTCATAGTTAGCCTAAATAGGGTTTCTGAGGCAGTTAAAAAAAAAAAAAAAAAAAAAAGTATCATCTTTCTCCCTCAGAGTGCTGGCCTTGCAGTTAGCAGCCCAAGAATAACCACAATGGCTCAATTAACCAGCCCCCTCGTTAGGATCCTGTAAGAGGACCTGGACTCCGAACCACAAGGTCAACAGTTCAAACCCACCAGTTGCTCCTTGGAAACCTAATACAGGGTTGTTATGAATCAGAACTGGCTCAATGACACTTAACAATAGCCACACCCTCAAAATGTGCTATGTACATTATTTGTATTATTTACAAGTTATCCATTCCC
The DNA here is from genome assembly GCF_000296735.1 of Chrysochloris asiatica. Taxonomy (NCBI): domain Eukaryota; kingdom Metazoa; phylum Chordata; class Mammalia; order Afrosoricida; family Chrysochloridae; genus Chrysochloris; species Chrysochloris asiatica. The sequence continues at coordinate 21,038,405 of NW_006408560.1, forward strand.
TTTGGTGGGCCACAAGCACCTCAATTGCATAGCCTCATCTACTCATTTGGTAGGAGTGTGGCACTGTGGGTTAATGCACTGAATGGCAAAATCAGCGGTTCAAGCTCACCAGCTTCTCCTCAGAAACCCTATACAGGGTGACTATGGGTCGGAACCAACTCAACAACACTTCACAACAAGACTATGGTGAGAAAGACAATATTAAGTAATTCACTGTGCAGTCCATTTCCAGTACAACTGTCCTGTGAGTATGAACTTGCTATGTTTCTTCCTGGTCAGTCTGGTTTTAATACCCTGAGGATAGTCCTCACCTGGGTCCCAGTAAACCCCATCCATTCTCCTTTCTATCTAGTGCCTATTAAGCTTTTGTTTGACTTCCTAGACACGCTGCCTCCTCCATTCCTCCCTGCATTGGGCTCTGGAAAGCCCTTTCAGAATATAAACTACATAAAGGTAGAAACTCATTGTCTATTTGGCTCATTTTCTGTTCCTAGAACCTATCCATATAACTAAACATGCAGATGTGAAGTCAAATCTGACAGTCCCATTTTTTTTTTTTTTTTAATGTTGTTGTTGTTAAGTGCCGTCGAGTCGGTTCCAACCCATAGCGACCCTGTACAGGGTTTCCGAGGGTGTAAATCCTTACGGGAGTAGAAAGCCTCATCTTTCTCCCGCAGAGTGGCTGGTAGTTTCAAACCGCTGACCTTAAGGTTCGCAGCCCATGTGTCAATTCTGATTCATAGGGTTTCCAAGGCGTCACCTTTATGAAAGCCAACTGTCATATCCTTCTAGCACGGAAGGGCTGATAGGTTCAATAGTTGAGTTGTTGTTCACTCTCACACCAGGACTCACAGTGACCCTATGCTGTTGTTGTTCTGACACATAGTGACCCTGCATAGGACTTCTGAGGAGTGACTTGTGGGTTTGAACCACTGATCTTGCAGTTATTGGTCCAGTGCCTATCCTATAGCACTGCACCAGGATTCAATGACCCTATGGTGATGGTGGCTGTGTCCCACTGAGTCAGTTCTGACTCAGAGTGACCCTGTATAGAATTTCCAAGTTTGTGAACCTTTTCAGAAGCAGAAAGCCTCATTTTCCTCTGTGAAGCTACTGGTAGATTCAAACTACTGACTTGCGGTTAGCAGCTCAGCTTGTAATCCACTACACTGCCAGGGCTCCTTCAGTGACCCTATGTCATTGTTGTTAAGTACCGTCTTGTATAGGGTTTCCAAGAAGCAACTGGTGAGTTTGAACCGTGACCTTGTAGCTCAAACTGAATTTTCAGTCCAGCGCATTACTCCTCAGAGCCACACCAGTGACCCTATAAGGCAAAGTAAAATTGCCCTATAGGGTTTCTAAGGCTGTAAATTATAGAAGCAGACATCTTTCTCCCACAGAGTAGCTAGTGTATCTAAACCACAGAACCATTAGCATGTAACCATTAAACAACCTTGTCCAGAGCCTACGCAAACCCAAAGCCCTACTTCCATCAAATTAATAGCAACAAACTGCTGACCTTTTGGCTTGTCTCTGAGCTAGGAGGGTCTTATTAAATGAGTGGAGCGTTCTCTGCTGGCCTCTCCCACTCACAGCCTTTGGCTACTCTGCTGGAGTTGTGGCTCTTTGTCTCTTGCCTTTTTTCTCCTCTATATATTTCTCTAACTTAATCAATTTTCCTTCCAGTAGGATATTGAATAAAATAAGCAACACTATTTGTAAATTTATCAAAGAAATATATAAGTTTTCTTTAAGCAATAAATTGGATGACGTAGTCCTTACCCAACGAGCCCCTGTGCTAAACATATGGCATAAATTAGCTCATTAATTCCTCACAATGCCTCTCTCAGGCAGTTACTGTCTTAGTCCTATTTTACAGAAAGCGAAACCCAAAATAAAGATTTTGAGCCACTTCCCTAGGTCACAGCTGCAAAAAAGGAAGAGGAACCTAAGCAGTGTGACCAAAGAGCACTACTGCTGGACCATTTCTCAAGATCTGCTTCCCCAGATGCAGCATGTAAAACCGTGGGCCCTTTCACTCTAGAAATTCCCAGTTTCATAGGAGGATGCAGCCCTAGCTGGCAGTCAGCTCTAGTCAGTAATAAGTATGACATGCAAAGAAAGACAGTCTGTGATCAAAAATAAGTATGATTCGGTCAGAAGAGTGTGGGGAAAGGAATAGGTTTTGAGGGGAAAAGACATGTTTTAGGGGAAGTATTGGGAAATTTTAGAGAGCCCTGGTGCAGTGTTATAGTATAATGCACTGGACCACAAGGTTGGTTTGAACTGCAGTGTTGGTGGTTCAAACTCACCAACCACCCTTCAGAAACCCTATACAGGTCACCATGAGTCAGAACCAAATAGACAACATTTAGCAACTACAACAACAACATTGGCTAATTATCAGCAAAGACTCTATTTTTTTTTTTTCTTTGCAAGGCCCTACACTAATGATTGGGCTATTTTTGTAAAACAATGAGTAAATTTCATAGACAGACATCAGTTAGAAGGGTTTTCTCCACAACATTCCTCCACAACATTGGCAGACATTACTACTTGCACTGAGTTCTCATCTTCTTTAAGGAACACTCTGCACTGCACTAATTTTTCATGTTCTTCAATTGACATCCACTTCTTTTAACTGCCTTACCAATCAGAGCCCTCTACTCCCTGTTTTAGACTGACCTGACCGGTTGCCTTGGAGGCGACCCCAGGGGTAGAACTGTGCTCCATATAGTTGGTGTTTTTTTTGTTTTTGTTTTTTTTTTAATGTTTTATTGTGAATTATGTGATAGTTTACATGGGAGAACATTGGTTTTACCTTCATTCTATCGTATATCGTCTCATTGCCATGGGTACAATCCCCTCCATGCAATCCTTCCCCCGTGCCCCCCTTCAGCATACAGTCGCTCTCCCTCTCTGGATCTAAAGTCTCCAGCTGCTCCATCGCTCCACGTCATCATCTCTGGCTCCATTTCAGGCATCACTGCTTCTCTGGGTAGGGTCCCGCTCTCTCTCTTCTCCCTTGATGGTCCTAGGGACCTCCGTTCCTAGACTGAAAAGTTAATCACTCCCCTCCTTGCTATAAAATGTCTACCTTTACATTTCCGACCCTCACAATCAGTCCTGATAACAATTATTCACTACTGTATCACAAGAGACCCGTCTGCATTTCATTGCATCAGCCCCGGCTAGTCAGACTGAATACTACACACTGGAGATTCTACCTTCCTCTAGGCCCTCTGGATCTAGGTTCCCTCTTAAAAGCTTGTAAGCCAGTCACTTCTTGCCTTTGTAGTCCCCCACCCCCATTTTGGGTAGCCAATGTCCAAGTTGCCCATCCCTGTCTACTCTGTGTGTGGAGGGGATGGGAATGATTCTTGCTGTTAGGACTTGTTCCCTCTTTTGAGCTAGCTACTGCTTCCATAGGTGTAGGTCAAGTTTCCATATAGTTTTCAATGACTGATTTTTCAGACGAGATCAACGGCCTTTCTTCCCAGGTGTGTCTGGTGGACCTAAACTTCCAACATTTCTGTTAGCAACTGAATCCATAAACCACTTGCACCAACCAGGGATTCCTCATTGTCTTAAGTCTAAACCCAAACCGAGCCTACTGCCATCTAGATGATTCTGACCCATAGCAACCCTGGAAAGGGTTTCCCAGGCTGTAAATCTTAAAGTGAGCAGAAATCCTTATCTTTCTCCTGAGGAGCAGTTGATGATTTGAACTTGTAGTTAGCATCCAGGACTTATCCTAACAGCATCACCAGGGAAGACAATACAAAGATTTGCCTTGAGCAAGCTTTGTGGAAACAAACAGTAGCTGCTTCTTCCTCAGTAATATATACTATTTTCTCTCCAGAAATAAAGATTACTTAAATAAATCAGAATGCTATGGAATTACAATTGTGCTTAATGGAGTATTCAACTAAATTCTTCTATTTAAACTTTCTCCATTGAGTCTGTTTTAACTCCACCAGTCTGAATCAAACTCATAGGCAGACAGAATTTTTTAAATGGAAGTGACTTTAAGAATCACCTAATCCAGTTCTCTCACTTCACAGAAGAGAAAGTGGAGACTTAGAGAAATAATCAAAAGCAAAGTCCCAATGAAAGCTCTTGTAAAACCTGGATTTTCCAAGTCAAACCACACAGGCCAAGGGTTAGCTCGCTGCTGCTCTCTAGTGGCTAATGCTGGTGAGACATGCACAATTTTGGCCAATTTTCTAGTCAATTTTTTCAAAACATTGAAACGGAAGTTGACAAAAATTAAATGGAACACACAAAATTCGATATCCTAGGCATTAGTAAAGTGACATGGATTGGTATTGGCCATTTGTATTCTAACAATCATGATTTATTACCCTGGGAATGACAGATCGAAAAGGAATAGGGTCACATTTATCATGAAAAAGAACATTTCGAAATCTATTTTGAAGTCCAGTGCTGTCTGTCATAGGATAACATCCATATGCCTAAAAGGAAGACCAGTTAATACCAGTATTATTCAAGTTTACACACCAACCACTAAAGTTAGTGATAATGAAATTGAAGGATTTCAATTTCTTCAGTAAGAAATTGATCAAACATGCAATCAAGATGTATTGATAATTACTGCTGATTAGAATACAAAGGTTGGAAAAAAGAGAAAGGATCAATAGTTGCAAATATGGCCTTGGTGATAGAAATGATGCTGGAAATCACATGATAGAATGTTGCAAGACCAACAACATCTTCATTGCAAATACCTTCTTAAAATAGCACAAAAGACTATTAATAAACACATAGACCTCACCAGATGGAATACACAGAAATCAAATTTACTACATCTGTGGGAAGAGATAGTATAAAAGCTCCATTTAATCAGTCAATACAAGGCCAAGAACATATATTGCTCATATGCAAGTTTAGTTTGCAACTGAAGAAAATTAAAACAAGTCCATGAAAAGATGAACTTGAACCTACTCACCTGAATTTATAGACCAGCTCAAGAACAGATATGATGCATTAGACACTAACAACCAATGACTAGAGTAGTTGTGGGATGACATCAAGAAAATCACAAAGGGAACAGTGTGAAGAAGAGGCATCCCCGTGCCCAGCACCTGTGCCCCAGAGCCAAACCCACCATGCCCAAGAGAAAGGCTGAAGGGGATACTAAGGGAGATAAAGACAAGGTGAAGGATGAACCTCAGAGGAGCTCTGCAAGGTTATTTGCTAAACCTTCTCCTCCAAAGCTAGAGCCTAAAGCATAAAAAGGCCCCTGCAAGAAGGGAGAGAAGGTACCCAAAGGGAAAAGTGAGAAAGCTGATGCTGGCAAGGATGGAAATAACCCTGCAGAAAAGGGAGATGCCAAAACAGACCAGGCACAGAAAGCTGAAGGTGCTGGGGATGCCAAGTGAAGTGTGTGCAGTTTTGATAACTGTGTACTTCTGGTGACTGTACAGTTTGAAATACTATTTTTTTATCAACTTTTATAAACATGCAGAATTTTTTTTTTTTTTACTTTTTTTAAGCTATGTTGTTAGCACACAAAACACTTCATTATTTGGGGAAAAGGGGGCAAATGTCACTAATATAGCGTCTCCAAAGCTGGATTGATGTGGAAGCAAACACCTTTCCCATCTAGTCTTGAAAGACTCCCTCTTGGTTCCCAGGAGGAGGGATTCCCTGACATTAACAAACAGTAGCCACCTTGGTGCACAAATGACGTGCGGTGTGGGAAAACTATGATTTGTTTTTACATCTTTATATCCTCTTCACTCTCTCTGCCTTCAGCATAGACTTGACTCCCATAAACCCAGAGACTTGTTGAAACCTGACCTCAGAAAACTGGTTATTCATGTGTCAGGCAATCTGGACTGTCCAGTGGTGCCAACTCAGTGATTGTTGTTGTTGTTAAGTACCGTGGAGTCGGTTCTGACCCATAGTGACCCTGCACAGGGTTTCTGAGGCTGCAAATCTTTACGGGAGCAGAAAGCCTCATCTTTCTCCCACGGAACAGCTGGTAGTTTTGAACTGCCGACCTTGATGTTAGCAGCCCAATTTGTAACCACTACGCTACCCACCACTCAAAAGAGCAGTGATTCCTTTGTTTAGATTGTGGGTCTTCAGTTTGGTAATTTTGCCTTTTCATTTCATTTTCTGAAAATCAGGGTCAACATGTTAAAAGTTGTTAAACAACACGCTAAATGTGAAATGTCAACCCTCACTCTAAACTTCCCCTGTTCAGATCATCAGATGAAGACGTCATTGGGTTTTATAGTGGCTTTCTGGTTTTGGTAGTCCATCGAAGAAGGGAGTTTGAAAGTTGTTGTATACTGTTAAAAATTTTTCTGCTGAAGTCCTGCCTGAATACCATGATTGTTTATGAAAAGTATTTTAATAAAGCTGGATACAGTTTGAAAAAAAAAAAGAAAATGACCAAGGAAGAAAGCAAAAGTTCTTTCAAAAGGTGAGAAGGAGGGAAAAGAACAAAATGGATGTCAGAAGAGTTTCTGAAACTTGCTTTCCAGCAAAAAGATGCTAAAGCAAATAGAAGAAATGAGGAGAAAGACATGAACAGAAAATTTCAAAGGGAAGTTTGAGAAGACAAAGTCAAATATTATAATGAAATGTGCAAAGACCAAAAGAGAAGAGCACAGTCAGCATTTCTCAAGGTGACAGACTGAAGAAAAAACTTCAACCCTCAACTAAAAACAATTCTATGGGCAAAATATTGAATGATACAGAACAAATCAAAAGAAGATGGAAGGAATACACAGAGTCACTGTACCAATAAGAAATGATCGGTGTCTATTTCAAGAGGCAGCATATGATCAAGAGTCAATGGTATTGAAGTAGGAAGTTCAAGTGCATTGGCAAAGAACAAGGCTCTGGGAATTGATGGAATACAAATTGAGATCTTTCAAGGAATTAAGGCAGTGCTGGAGGCACTCACTCATCTATGCTAAGAAATTTGGAAGATAGCTAAATGGCCAACTGATTGGAAGAAGTCCACATTCGTACCCATTGCAAAGAGAAGTAAACCAACAGAATGTGGAAATCATTGGACAATATTTAATATCACATGTAAATTAAGTTTTATTAAAGATAATTCAAAAACAGCTGGAACAGTACATTGACAGTGAACTCCCAGAAGTTCAAGTAAGATTTAGACAAGAACCTGGAATGAGAGATATCATTGCTGATGTCAGCTGGATCTTGAATGAAAGCAGAGAGTGTCAGAAGATGTTTACCTGTGATTTATTGACTGTGCAAAGGCTTTATTATCCATTGTGTGGATAATGTCAAGTAATGTGGATAACAATTCGAAGAATGGATATTCCAGATCACTTAATTGTGCTCATGAAGAACTTGTGCATAGACTAAGAGGCAGTTCTTTGAACAGAACAAGGGGACATTTAATGGTTTAAAATGAGAAAAGTTGTGTGCCAGGGTTGTATTCTTTCACCATACGTATTCAATCTGTATGCTGAGCAAATAATCTGAGAAACCGGATTATGTGACATGGCATCAGGATTGGAGGAAGACTCATTAACAATCTATGATATTCAGATGATACGACCTTGCTTGCTGAAAGTGAAAAGGACTTATAATACTTACCAGAAGATCAAAGACCACAATATTCAGTATGAGTTGCACCTCAATGTAAAGAAAACAAAAACCCTAACCACTGGACCAATAAATATGATAAATGAAGAAAATGTTGTGAAGTTGTTAAAGGTTTTATTTTGCTTTGATCCACTATCAAAACTCATGGTAGCAGCAGACAAGAAATCAAACACCATATTGCATTAGGCAAATGTGCTGCACAAGACCTCTTCAAAGTGTTCAAGAACAAAAAAGTCAGTTTGAGGACTAAGGTATGCCTGACCCAAGCCATAGTATTTTCAGTAGCCTCATACACCTGTGAAAGTTGGACAATAAATACCCAAAATTGTAGAATTGATGAATTTGATCTATTGTGTTAGAGAAGAATATTAAAAGTACCACGGACTACTAGAAGAACAAATTTGTGTTGGCAAAATTACAGCCAGAATGCTCCTTAGAAGCAGGATGGTGAAACTTCGTCTTTCATACTTTAGACATATTATCAGGAGGCACCTGGAAAAGGCCATGTTTGGTAAAGTGGAGGGGCGGAAAGAAAGAAGAGACCCCCAATGAGATGGATGGCAGCAGCAATGGGCTCAAGCGTAACAACAATTTTGAGCATGGTGCAGGACCAGTGTTTGTTCTGTTGTGCATACAGTCGCTATGAGTCAGACCCAACTCAATGGCACCTAACAACCTCTTAATATTTACAGTTTTCCAAATATTATATACAATTTAAAATTCAACTAGTATCATAAGTCTTACAATAAAAACCAGCAGAACTCTTCCACATATCACCCAGAAATGCTGTTCCATACAAGTACCTGTCAATTCCTTCAGATATTTCCTTGATATTTTTGAAATTATGTATTGACCAGCTTTTTATTTAAGACATTATTTGATTTCCTACTATGAAGGATGGGTATCTGGTTCACTTATACTTCCCCTGCACATATTCCCTCCCAAGATAGTTATGCCATATTTTTTGTTAAATAGTCAGTGTTTATGAAATAATATATATTCATATTTGAGCCATGCAGATTTTTCCATTTCTTCTTAACATTTTTGTTTTTCCTGTAGTTGATAACATCTTATTTTATTTTTTTAGATACATACCTATGTATATTTAAAAACAAAATAAAATAAGATATTATCAATGATAGAAAAAATATGTGTATAGATAAATAGATAGATAGATAGATGTCTATATATGGAGTCCTGGTGTGATGCTGTGGGATAAAACACTGGACCACAGGGTTGGTTTGAACCACAGGTCAGTGGTTCAAATTCACCAGCTGCTCCTTGGAAACCCTATACATGATTCAGAACTGACTCAATAGCACTTAACAACAACATATCTATGTATATAAATGGAGTCTTGGTGTGGCACCAAAGGATAATCACTCAACCTCAAGATCGATTTGAATCTCGAGGTCAGCAGTTCAAACTCACCAGCTGATCTTCGGAAACTCTATACAAGGTCGCTATGAGTCAGAACTGATTCAACAGCACTTAACAACACTATAGATACATATGTTCACATAAGGTGGATTTAAAAAGTTCACTAAAAAATGGAATTGAAAGATAATGAACTTGTTCCACACATTTTTGAAGCCCTCTCATGTGTGTGTACATGTGTGTGTGTGTGTGTGACACTTATTTCAATATGGTCAAATGTTATCAATCAAAGCAATCTAGCAATTCTACTTTCTCTATACCTTCAGAACTCTGATTTCTGCCTCGATCCAGACCAGGTTCTCTCTGGTCCCGCTGCATAGCTCTGAGACTTCTCCACCCACCACCCCAAGAAGTCCTTGCTGCTCTGTGGTGTTCTCTGAGTGCCTTGTCTTTCTCTCAACTTACTCGTTATTATGGAAAAGGACATATTCCAGTAGCGCCCTTAGCAACTCTACTTGGGAAGTAAATTTCTGATTTCCTGAATAACTGATGTTGTTCTACTTGTTGTTAAGTTCTATTGAGTTGGTTCCAACTCATAGCTACCCTATATAGAGTTTCTGAGGAGTGGCTGGTGGATTTGAACCATTGATCTTGAGGCTCCAACCAATTTTGCAGTCCAGTACATTATCCTCCAGTGCCACACCAGGACTTTGAATGCCTGATAAGGTCTATATTTTAATCTAAACATTGATTGCTAGTTTGCATACTAATTGATTTGACTGATAGAGAATTCTGGATAGACCATAATTCTCCCTTAGAAATGTGAAAGGACATGGTCCTCTGGCATCTAGTACTACTGAAGTCTCATGTCTCTTACCCCATTTTTTTGTTTTTTTAATGACCAATTTTTTTCTTTGAGAAGCTCTTCTCCATTCTTGGTGTTCCACTATTTCGTAATCTTGAGACTTAGTGTGGGTGGGGTTTTCAAAATTATTCTTTATTTATTTACATATTATGTCCTGGTGTGATGCTGTAAGATCATTTGACTGGACTGCCAGATCATTTGAATTACAAGGTCTGCAGTTCAAATTCACTAGTCACTCCTTGGAAACCTTATACTGGGTTGCTATGAGTCTGAGTCAACTTGACAGCACTTAACAACAACATTTACGTGTTATGGTTACTATCCTTTCAATATAGAAGCATGTAGTTTTTAGTTAAAAAATAATTTTGCATTATTTCTTTAAATTTTCCCTCTCTGTTTTCTCTATGCCCTCTTTCTGGAACTTGTTTCATTTAGATGTTTGGGCTCCTGTACTGGTTATTTGCTCCAAAACTGGCTATCTAACTATCTTTTCTTTCTTACTTTCATCATATTGCCTTTTGTTCTCCTTTCTGCAAGATTCTTCAACTCAATCTTTAAAACTTCCATTAATTTTTTTCTGTCATCTTTCTAAAGCTCTTTCTTATTTTGTCTTTTCAGTTTTTCTTATTCTGACTTTCTGCTCCTGTTTCATAGAAGTAGTATCTGCTCATATCTCTTAAAGACTATTAATTATAGATTTGGGAGTTTTATTTTCATTTACTTTGACTTCTATATTGTTTTTCTTCTTCCAACTTTCTCTTTTGTGTAATTTCTTTGGTTTGTATCTTTCATGTTAGAGGCTTTCCTTAAATAACTTGTGATCCTGGCTTCAGATTGTTGTTGTTAAGTGCCATTGAGTCGGTTCTGACCCACAGTAACCTTGTATAGGGTTTCCAAGGAGCGGCTGGTGAGCTTAAGCTGTTGACCTTGTGGTTCAAACCAACTTTGCAGTCCAGCTCATTAACCCACAGTGCCACAGCAGGACTCCACTAAAAACCTGTTTAGAAGCCTGTTTTGTGGGTAGAGATTGTAAATCTTCACTGTAGCTGAAATAATAAGCCTGTTAACCCGCTTAGAGGGGGAAATGAGATAAAGGAATTCACAAATTTTCTCTCAGTAAAACAGCTCACCTAAATTGAGTTCAATTGTCTATACAAGGATATGATTCAAATTCTGTTGCTATTGTTGTTGTTGGGTACCAGTGAGTTGATTTCAACTCATACTGGCCCCTTGTGACAGAGTAGAACCATCCCATAGGGATTTCTTGGCTGTAGTCATTATAAAATCACAATACCATTCTGCCTTCAAGTCAATGATAAGTTCTAACCATCAATCTTTCAGTTAAGTTGTCAACCCCTTAACTGTTGGCTGCCCGTTTCAAACTCTAGGTCAACCTATTTAGTACTTTAGAGCATGGTGCTTTCAAATCCTTCTATAAATTATTTTCTTCTTATTTTAACCTTTTTTCTTTTGCAAATGATTGAGCATTTGAGGAACTTTTTAGGACAAATATCCCATTTTTATCTTCTTTCAATCAAAAGCAGAAAGAGAAAATACACAATGATATATGTTCCAGATATTTATTAAACTTTTCATAATCTTAACATATTTTTAAAAAATGTACTCAACTCTCTTCCATCCATTCACTTATTAATCCACACAACTGATAGTGAAGAATCTGCCACAATGTTAGATTATCCAATAAAAAGTAAGCACAGAGTTACATGTACTTACTTACTAACCTATAATGAACAATTTCACAGTTGTTTACATCAAAGATTCTGCTTATAGGTATAATTTGCAGCTCTCTCCCAACCCCACAACTCTTTCTAATTTTTCAAATTTACATTTCGTAACAGGGATGGAGTACCCATAAGCAAGGTAAGGCTTCCTTGTATTTACATATTAATCTACAGTTTCACATGGGCTTCATCACATGGTAAATTTCACTAGAGATTACTAAACAACTCCAAGTATGCCCTGATAAAACAAGTATTCTGCTTTCCTCTAGGTATACAGCAGTGAACAAAATAGAAACAACTCTTACCCTCATGGAGCTGAAAGTCTTACGGAGGAAACAGATGATAAATAAGTCAATCAACAAATAAATATAAAATTATAATTTGGGATGCATGCTTTGGCAAAACTGAACTGGTTACAATGACTGAGAAGAAACAGATCTATTTCTATGAATCAAAAAACTGTTTACTCCAAAAAGATAACATTAAGTTGAAGCTGGGACCTTGAGCTCATTTACTCATATATTAACAAAAAATTAATATATGTACAAACATTAAATCAGTTTATTAATCTTTTATTGTTGTTGCTAAGTGCTGTTGAGTTGGTTCCAATTTAAAGCATTTCTAAAGCTTTTTGAATCTTCAAGGGAGCAAAAGGCCTCATCTCTGTCCTGTGGAGCAGCTAGGGGGCTCTAACTGTTTACTGTGTGATTTGCAGTCCAGTGCTTATCGTATGGAACCACTATATTCCTAATCTTACATTACAAATCAACTAATTTTTCATAAAATGAGCAATCCTTCATTTCTTTCTGAACACTTGAAGACACACTTAAATGAAACATAAACAGATTGTTTTATACAGAACATATGTGGTCATTTCCTACTAATTGTGAACTCATTTGGTAAATGTAATAGGTTTGATGCCGTCGTTGGTTTCCATGTTCCTTTCTCATATACTCTTAGATATGCTGGCATCAGTTAGTGCTCCAATTGCAAAAACTTCTTTGATTCTGTGTCTCATAGAGTGACAACTTTCTCATATTTCTCCTCTTGGCTTCTTCATGTGTCAGGGTCAAATCTTATTTAATTCCCAAAGCTCCCACAATCCAAAGGAAAAGAAATTCTTTCTTCAATGAGCAGAGTACAAAGGCACCTGGATGAATGATGAGCACAAGTTAGACATGGAATAAAAGAAATAAAAGAGAAGAAATGCAAGGCAGGGAAAACATGAAAGGGATTTTCAGAGACAAAAAAACAGAGGAGAGAACAAACAACATGGCAGATTGGGTGGAAGTGCAGTGAAGAGCTTCATCAGCAACAACACAGAATACCAGACTAAGCAGGCTCAGGGGATGGTGCCATAATTCTGAACCACATATAAAAGAATATTTAGAAGGTTGGAAGGCTTGCAGCAAGGGGAATTTGTAGCAGAAGCAAGAAATCCATTGCTTTCTAATTCAAGATGCTCAGCTGCTCCCAAGATCCCATCTTGGGAGAGATCAAGCAGGGGAAGGAACAGAGCAGCCAAAAATGCCTGA
>NW_006408560.1:21053236-21071365 GCF_000296735.1 Chrysochloris asiatica
TAAACTTTCACTCAATCCAAAATAAAAACATTTAATAAAAAAAAAAAGAATCCTCTACCCAGTAAAGCAGTCAATCAAATATGATGGTGTAATCAAAACATTCCAGGATAAACAGAAGCTAAGGGATTTTGTCAAAGCCAACCCTGCTATGAAAAACATCCTAAAGGAAGTTTTGTGGACTGAGAACCAACAAGAACAGACAACAACCAGAAAATGACGTAGGTGGCACCTGAACTCCATCAACAAATGGAAGAGTCAAGAACAAAATAAAATGATAAGAACAGAGGATCTGGGAGGTCAGTCTATGATCAAAACAAATACAATGTGAAAGAAGGTAAAAACAGAGGAACAGAGATCCAGGTGGTGAGAAGGTCAGGTAGATTACTGGATAAAATAGACTGTCTTAAATGGAGGAATAGTTAACGGACTATAAGGTAAGCACAACAGTGGGGTTAGGTTGGAGGGTTTAGTTCGGGTGTTGGGGAAGGCAATACAAGAAGGGGGAGGAGGCAGAAGAACAAGATAGATAGGGGAACACTGAGATATGTTTGCATGACCTAGTGGGACAGAGGTAAATAGTGATGCATGCTCAACCTTGGAATAACAGGGCTCTGTGATATAAGGATCTAGGCATAGCTTGAAAAGGGGAAATAATACTAAAATGCTTGACTGTCTTATGAATATTGGTTTCCCTTGCCTACTATTGTAAAATAGACACTTGGGTGGGATAGAAAAGAATGTTGAGAAACATGATTGCAGAAAGCTTATAAGCCCATCCTCAGCCTATAACTGATTAAAAGGGGTTCTAGAACTTGCCCAGTGAAATAGGCCTCTTGCAAAGCCTTTACAGAGTATAGGACCTTTGGTGGAATCCTGAGTCCCATTCAGAACTGTATAAGGTGGGACATAATCACTAGACAGGAAAAGCAGACCAGCCAACAGAAGATACATCTTCAAAGAAAGATCATCAGGAAAAACCCAAAACAAAAATGTCAGCATGACTGGCTACTACAAGAATAAGGAAGTTGTTTGCCAGGAAGCCATCAAGGCAAGCAATCAAGTTCCTTCAGGACAAACTTCCCTCTAAAGGCAGCAATGAAGAAATGGGCTGAGTTCAACCACAGTTTATCAATTCCCGTTGACATGAAGATGAGAGAGAGAAGAGGAAGGGCTCATTGCTCAAAAGTGTGGTGAGACCCGGGGACACTTGAGCCCATGGACAAGGACATAGCCCCAGAGGGCTAAAGCTGAGAGTGACGCATCCAGCTGATATGAAGTGAGACGAGATGCAAAAGAACACCCAAACTTGTAGACAGTTCCCATCTGACCTAGCCTCGATGGGTTGATAATCAGAACTCCACTAGAGGAAGATTACCAAAAAAAAATTTTTTTTTGAGAAAGGAAACAAGGATAACCTGCTACAATTTGATGAACCTGACCTATACTCATGGAGGTAGTAACTCTAAATACCAGTAGAAAGGGAAGGAGTCTTCACATCAAGTATCAATACTTCACATCAAAGTACCCTGTACATAGGACAGATAGAGATGAGCAACTTAGACACTGGTTACTTAAAATGTGGGGGCAATAAAGGCACAAAGTGACTGGCTTACAAGGTTTCAAGAGAGAGTTTAGTTTAAGAGTATGTGGGGCGGGGGTGGGGGGGGTGGTGAGAAAGAGTCCCCCACTGAATAGTTTTCATCTTGTCTAGATGGGTCTGGTGAAAAGAGATGGGGATAAGATTCGTAAGATTCAATAGTGAATAATTGTTATCATGACTAATTGCGACTGTCACAATTGAATTGGAAAGGTAGAAGTTTTGTAACAAAAACAGGGGAGTGGTTAATCTTACAGTCCAGAAACAGAGGACCCTAGGACCATCAAGAAAAGCACAAACAGAATGCGGGACCTTATCCAGAGAAGGAGTGACGCCAGAGATGGAGGCAGAGATGGGGACATGGAGAGGGGGAGTGGCTGAGGACTCTAGATTCATGGGAAGAGAGGGACTAAGCTGGTGGCCAGGAGGCAGACTTGCAGAATGTGCCCTTTGGAGGTGTAAACTATTGTATATGCCTGAGTGGGGTTTTTTTGTTTGTTTTCTTTTTTTAAAAAAAAGCTAAAGTGAATAGAGATAAATACTGTTAACTGATGGTACATGGAGGGGATTATAATCATTGTAATGAAACAAGGTACATGATTTGTTGAATGTAAAACTGATGATCTGCCCTGTAAACTTTTACTCAATCTGTAATAAAAACCTTAAAAAAAAAAAAAGAGAGAAGTGTACTGGACACCCCTTTAGAAGAACAAGTATGAAAATATATCCTCAATTCCTCAATGCTCTGTAGAAAGGGCAGAGAGCATATGGATATTAATATCTGAAGCCAATTTTCAGGCTTCTGTGCTGGGAGCCAAGGATCATGGATGGATACATCAGCAGCAAAGTCCATAATACAACATATGCGGTACTCTCCTAAAGTCTTATATGAAGGACAACTGGGAGGCAAAACACAAATTTTAATGATTGTTGTTATGCTACATCCACATTGTGGGTTTCCTGTGGGCTGAGAATTTATTGAGAGCTCTTCTCCCTTCTTCATTATATCTCCATTGGCTAAGATAATATATTGTTGTTGTTCAGTGCTATTGAGTCGGTTCCAACTCATAGCCACTGTTTATAGGGTTTCTGAGAAGCGACTGGTGGGTTTGAACCACCCACCTTGTAGTTCAAACCAATCTTGTGGTCCAGTACATTATCCTGCAGCACTACACCAGGACTCCAGACTAGTATAGGGTGCATAAAAGATGCGTAATAAATATTGCTGAAATGAGTGAAGAGATGCTGAAATAGCTTTACCTTAGATCACTGGCAGACACACTAGCATTTTAAGAAGAAAAGTAACACAAGCATTTCTTTGATTTAGAATGAACCCTCTGCAGCAATCAGAATGATTGGGAAAGAAAAGACTAAAAATAGGGAGACTAGTTAGGAGACTAAAGGAGTGGCTCAGGTAAGGAATAAAGGGAAAAGATAAGCAATGGTTGTCCCTGATAGTGCAAAGGGTTTGCACTCAGCAGCTAACTGAAAGGTTAGCAGTTTGAACCCACCCAGAAGTGTGCAGACAAGAGACTTGGCAATCAGTTTCCATAAAGATTAAAGCCAAGAAAAGTCTTTGGTGAAGTTCTACTCTGTAACACATGGGGCCTCAATGAGTCAGAATGAACTCAACTACAACAGGTTGGGTTCAGGGTATTTATAAGTAGGTAGTAGTGGTGGGAAGAGGAGGGTTTTTAGAGGACATCCAGCTTTCTGCCTTGGGCAACAAAGGGCAAGCAAGGGAGGTGGAAAGAGGCCTGAGAAGGATTTTGATCAGAGAGACAAGGTATCAGGAGACTGAGGTGAACATAGCAACAGTGTCAAGTACCATGAAGAAGTTCAAGATAACGAGAACTGAGGAGAAGAGTGCCCACTAATTTAACAACCAGGATGCCACTGGGGTGAGTGTGGCAGTGACAAGCTGCACGTGCTGAGGAGTGAGGGACTGATGAAGGACTGGAGATAGCAAAGAGAGACAACTGTTTCAGAAGTCAGCCTTGAAGAGAAGGGGAGAGGGTATGTTTGGTCTAACATTGTTTCCTGTCATAGCCTATGACTGAGTTGGAAGAAACAAGAAAGCCAAGAAACACCATGCTTGCCAACCAGAGAAGTACACACTAAGTGCCTCTCAAAGCTCCATGCAGGCAGGGGCTGAGGCCTCTCTGAGGACACAGCCCAGGGGAGTCTAGAGTTCTCCCTCAGGGGGTTCTTCAGGGCTGAGACTGAGTGAAGATTTGGGAAGCACCTTCCTTCCTTCAGAGAGTCCCAGGAATGAGTTGAATGCCCAGTTGTATCAATAGCAAGTGGAGACACAGAGGTACCTGACAGACAGGTGGACAGAGTGAGACTAGTGGGACAGTGACTCTAGATCTCTCATTTCCTGGCACCCTAGAAACATTACCTACCACAGACTAATCCTGCATTTCTTCTCTTTGATTGTTCCTAGAACCTTGCGGAAGGCAGGAAAGGGTGCTGAGAACCTGGGCAAAGCTGCCCGGGAGGGAAAGGGTCACAGAGGAAGTAGTTACCTGAGCAGAGGGGTCTGGCCTGGATGGAATGGGATCTCTGGCTTATGGGATTCCTGACAGTGCAGAGGTAGCTGTCATCATCCCCAGATCTCCAGGAGGTGCTGAGGCTGGTTCCCCCATGGGACACAATTGCCCCTGGCCATGGGGACCCCAGCTGTACTCAACGTCCTCTCCAGCCTGGTCCAGAGAACAGACCAGAGTGATGAAACAGGTCCCATCGCTCTTGATCCAGAAACTGGCAGTGATGTTGGGCTCCTGCAGCTTCTCTGTGCCAAGAAGGGAAGGTTCACACTATGAGAAGGCTCTGGACTGGCCAGGCAAAGGCAAGGAAAGGTTAAGTTCAATGTGAGGCCCTCTCCCTCACCTTACCATAGACACGTAGGGTGAAATCCTTGGTGATTCTCATCGGAGGAGCACGGAGAGTTATCTGGGCTATATAGAGTCCAGTGTCCTGCAGCCGCAGGGGGCTGATACAGAGGGAGTAGCCAGGTTGGGAGACACTCAGTCTTCTGTTATAGGGTCCCTGAGACTCAGCAACCAGGATTGATTCACCTGTTGGTCCTGGTCCCAAGACAGCAAGAAGCCCTTGAGAGCTCTATGTGACATTTTCTACCTCTTGCTCCACTGGGATTTCTAGGTGCAGAGTAGCCGAGTCCCCAAGAGTGCCAAACACTGTCTCCCCCACTGTAGTTCCTGACCCTGCAGACAAAGGGGAAACCACAGACTCAGTGTCTCCCTACTGATTCGGGATGCCCCAAGTCTGAAAACCCCATCAGGCTCCTGCCCAAACCTCTAGAGATGATCTCTCTCTATCATCCCCCAAAGAAGCTCCACCCCAGGACCACCTATTCTGCATATCCACCCACCCCCTCTCTCCCCAGAGGCTCCCCTTCATCCACAGTCTCTGTCAACTCCAGAACTGTTACACGGGTGTGTGCTCCCGTTCCAGACAGACTGAGGAGCCAGGTACCTGCACAGGAGTGTGGCATTGAGACAAGGTTGGAGCTGCTGTTACTGACTGGGTTCTTGATTGTACAGGTGAATGCCAGATCATGGTCTCCCGGCCTCAAAGAGACACTGAGGACAGACCCTCCATGGGACACAACAGTCCAGGGTTCTAGGGGAGCCCAGCTGTATGTCACAGGGCCTCCTCTGCTTTCTGCTACACAGGTCAGAATGAAGGTACAGTGTCCATCCTCATGCCTCCTAGAGCTGAGGGTGACAGAGGGCTGGCCCAGCTGCTCTGTGTATGGAAAAGGAATTTACTGTGAACTAGTAAGCCACTCTGGACCTCCCCTTCACAGGACAGAAAACACAAGCAGTATTACCCAAGAATCTGCTTCATCCTGAAAACACATGACTAACAACAGAGTCAGAACCTGCCAACAGGTATGCTAGTGGACCCCTTAATCTTGCTTCCATTATCCCCAGAACAGCCCGATGAAGTAGGTAGGACAGGTGCTATTATTGACTCCATCTTCCAGGCTCAGAGAGCTCTGTAACTTGCCCCAAGTCACATCTTTTAAGTTGTGAATCCAAGACCCAAATTCAGGTGGACCTGACTCCAAAGCCTGAGCTCCAGCCTTGCATTAAATAGAAAATGGTCATAATATACTCACAAGGGGCAGTGGGTGTTCAGAGATAAATTCCCACCTTCCACAGACCCAGTGCAGGCTTGCATGTTGCTGTGATGCTGAACAGATTTCAACTGAGTTTCTAAACAAACACAGACTAGGAAGAAAGAGCTAGAGATCTGCTTCCATCAATCAGTCAGTGATAATGCTATGGATCACAACAGTCTGGTCCTCATCCTATAATGGGCATGGAGCAGGACCAGGCAGCATTTTGTTCTGTTGTGCATGGAGTCATGATGAGATCAGGGTTAATAAAAGGTGGCTAATAACAGCATATGTGCTCAATGGCATGAGACCATTCTGTAATTAGATCTTTCCCTATGAGGAGGCCATACTGTCCACAGTGAGCTGTTAGATGCTGAACAAGCCTCCCAGAGGATACGACAGTGAGCCACTGAGGTTGCTCCCACTGCCATGCACTCCCAAGCTCTCCAGTGATTCTTATAGATCCTCTGGGGGATATTGCTAAAATATAGGTTCTGAGTTAGTATTTCTGGGGTGGAATGAACCAGTTTGAAATCCTGGTGCAAACCATTTGTACCACCCAGAGAGCAGTCATAGGGGACATCTGTAGGCTACAAAACCATTTAGGTACAGTTCAAAATTGACTCTTCATCAGTGGGATCTCCCAATCAATGTTGGATAACCCAGTGAGCAATATAAGCATGGTATTGCTTGCATTTATTTACTAAATCTGTAATGAACAACTTCGCTTCTTTAAGCACATCAAAGATTCTGCTTCTAGGTGGCATCTAGAAGCAGTTGGCATCTGTTTCCCTCCCAGCCCCACAGCACCTTCCTACAGAATCAAAACCTTTTCTCAAATTTACAATCTCTGACTGGGACAAAGGAGCCCTGGTGACACAGTGGGTTAAGTATTGGGCTTCTAAACAAAAGATGAGCAATCCAAATGCACCAGCAGCCTGCTTTTGTAAAGATTTAGAGTCTCAGACCCAAGCCAAGCCATGGTATTTTCAATAACCTCATATGCATGCAAAAGCTGGGCAGTGAATAAGGAAGACTGTAGAAGAATTGATGTCTTTGAGTTATGGTGTTGGAGGAGAATACTGAAAGTGCCATGGGCTGCCCAAAGAACCAACAGATCTGTGTTGGAAGAAGTACAGCCAGAGTGCTCCTTGGAGGCCAGGGTGGCCAAACTTCGTCTCTCATACTTTGGACATATTGTCAGGAAGGACCAATTTGGTAAGGTGGAGGGTCAGAGAAAAAGAGGAAGACCCCAGCGAGATGGACTGGCCAAGTGGCAGCATCAATGGGCTCAAGCATGGCAACAATAGTTAGGTCGGCTCAGGACTGGGCAGTGTTTCATTCTGTTGTGCATAGGGTCACTATGAGTTGGTACCATCTCAAAGGCACCTAACAATAACAACAACAAAAGTCTCAGAAACCCTATGAAACAGTTCTGCTCTGCCCTGCAAAGTTGCTAGAGTCAAAATCAACTCAATGACATTGGGTGGGACAGGGACAGAATAGCCAGGACACTCACCATAGACCTGTAGACTGTATTCCTGGATGTGTGTGATGGGCGACTCCCTCAGGTTCATGTGGGCTCGATAGGATCCTGCATCCTTTCTGTTCAGGTTGCTGATACGGAGAGAGCGACTTGGGCCCACAACACTCAAGCAGTCCCTATACTGGTGTCTGCCTGGAGAAAGAAGTCTGGTCCTTCCTCTTCTACCAGGATTACCTCAGCAATTGCCACAGGGATGGAGCGGGTTGTCCAGAAGATGCTCCCCACCTGCTGTCCAGACGGCCACTGCAGGGGCAGAATGACAGATGCCCCTAGGGTCCCAGTTACCACCATGCAGGCTGGGTCTTCATGGGCAACTCCTGGCCCTGCAGACACAGAATAGGAAACAACTTCCCTGGCAGACCGATCAAGCCAAAGAGTTACAAACATCCTGAAAGCTAATCAGATAATAGATTATTATCTCCGTTTTACAGAAGAAAATCGAGACCCACAATTTAGAACCAGAACTAGAGCACAAATGTGTGCCCTTTCCTTTGTACTGGAATGTTCGTCAGTACTTGCATTAATTAATATACTGTTGTTGTTGTTAAGTGCCGTCGAGTTGCTTCTAACCCATGTTGTCGTTGTTGTTGTCAGGTGCCATCAAGTTGGAACCGACTCATAGCGAACCCATGCACAGCAGAACGAAACAATGTCCAATCCTGGGCCAACCTCACTACCGCTGCCACACTTGACGCCATCAATGATGCCACCTGGCCAATCCATCTCGTTGGGGGTCTTCCTCTTTTTCTCCGACCCTCCATCTTACCAAGCAAGATATCCTTCTCCAGCGACTGGTCCCTCCTGACAATATGTCTGAAGTATGACAGATGAAGTTTAGCCATCTTGGCCTCTAAGGAGCACTCTGGCTGCACTTCTTCCAAAACAGATCTATATACAGGGTCGCTCATAGCGACCCTGTATAGGGTTTCTGTGGAGTGGCTGATGAACGTGAACGGCTGGCCTTGCAGTTCAAACCAATTTTGTAGTCGAGTGCTTATCCTACAGTGCCATACCAGGACTCCATTAATTAATTAATGTATAATAAATAAATAAATATGTATATGGATAAATAATATATAATGACATAATTATATGCATGATGTAAATGTGAGTAGAATGGAGTATAAGGAATCATCTTGAGAGGTACTTGTGGGAATAACTGAATTGCTCTCTTATCCATCTTGCCACCTGAATAGTGCCAGAATTCATTTAGCCCAGCTCCGTTCACAACAGAAATGACTGTGCAGCATCCCCCGATTTACATATCCAACCACTTCTGAAACCGAAACCAGCTCCTCAGAGGCCTGGCCAGGTTTCCTGGGATTATATTTCTCCTAGAGCAGGAGAACTGTGCCATGCTGACCAAGCCAATTTAAGGGTGGCCAGTGAGACCGACATTTAAATATTCGCCCATATCTCACTTGAGGGAAAACTGTAAACACCAGGACACTGGTCAGGTCGCCGAGTTCAAACCCACTTTGCTTCACCAAGGATTAGCTGTGTAATTTGTTGTTGTTAACTGCCGTAGAGTCGGTTCTAGCTCATAGCAACCCTGTATAGGGTTTCTGAGGAGCAGCTGGTGAGTTTGAACTGCCGATCTTGTGGTTAGCAGTCCAGTGCTGATCCTAAGTGTCACACCAGAAGTCTAGCCAGGAAATGCCATCTTCTAGGTTTTTGTAAGAATAAAATGAGATGATCTGTAAATAATGCCTCGCTATTATCCTCCCGGGGAGTCCTGGTGTGGCACTGTGGGTTAATGAACCAGACTGCAACGTTGCTTGAACTGCAAAGTTGGCAGTTCAAGCTCACCAGCTGCTCCTCTATACAGAGTATCTATGGGTCAGAACTGACTCAACGGCCCTTAACAACAACAACATTGTTCTCCGGGAGTCCTGGTGTAGCTCTGTGGGTTAATGCGCTGGACTGCAAGGTCTGCTTGGACCACAAGGTCAGTAGTTCAAGCTCACCAGCCACTCCTCAGAAACCCTATATAGGGTTACTATTAGTCAGAACTGACTCAAGAGCACTTAACAACAACATTATCTTATGGGTGTGGCACTGTAGGATAGGCACTGGACTGCTAACCACAAAGTCAGTAGTTCAAACCTATCAGCTGCTCCTTAGAAACTCTACATAAGATCTCTGTGAGTTATCAACAGAATTGATGGTACTTAACAACAACAATTAACACCATTGGAATCCTGTTGTGGTGCTATAGGATAAGCATGGGGCTACTAACCACAGGGTTTTCAGTTCAAACACACCAGCTGCTCCTCGGGAATCCTAAACAGGGTTGCTGTGAGTCAGAACCAATTCTAAGGCACTTAACAACAACATTAACATCATTAAAGATACTTAGATATCACCAGAATAAATTGGTGAACGCACCTTGTGCCCCCCTTAAAGCACTACCACCAAGACTTCAAATCAATTCACACAAGTTTGACCCCACCCTCCACCCCACTCCCCCACTGTCAATAATTTGCATTTGTATCCCAGATATACTGAATCAGAATTCACATTTTAGCAAATCCCAGGTGATTCTTATATATCCCTAAAATCACCTGGAGATCTTGTTAAAATGTGGATTCTGATCCAGTCTATCTGGGATGGTGGCTGCTGTTGTTAAGTGCCCTCGAGTCAGTTCCGACCCATAATGACCCTATACAGGGTTTCTGAGGTGTGACTGGTGAACTTTAACTGCCAACCTTGCAGTTCAAACTGATCTTGCAGTCTAGTTCATCATCCCACGGCACCACACCAGGACACATCTGGGGTAGAAATGCAAATTCTTAGCCAGGGGTCAAACTGAAATTAATTGGTTCAAAGCCTGGTCAGCACCCTTATAAAGAAAAAACAATCAAGTGCTCAATAGCATGACCCAGTTCTGTTAGAGTGTTTTTGCTACACAGAAATGCAGACACATGAGACTGATAAAAGTAGGCTGTTTAGGGAGAAAAGACAGCATGACTCAGGGTGGGGATGTGGGTCCCAATTCTCTTGGGATTGGCTATATTACTGTTTCCCAGGCTAGGTCTTGAAACTGTTGGCCAAAAGTTGAACTGAGAAGTAGTGTAACAATAATGGAATGGGAGGTGGTTGCTGTCTGGTGGAAGCATGCAAACACAGATGAGGAAGTGCTGAATGCTGGAATGTCCACCACAGAAGCCATTCACTTCTGCCTGCTCATTTCTTCTACAGAATGAGTCTAACTCCACCTAGAGAATCATTCAAACTGGTAGGAATCATCTCAAAGTGGTGCACTGTGTAACAGCAGATATTAGGTTTGCCAACCCACAGAGCTAGGGTTGAGTGCTTTCAGGCTGAGGCCTACTGTTGGAGTGAGGTGCCTCTGGATACTTATCAGCAGAGTTAAAAGAGTTTTGTAACACTTACTGAAGCAGCGCAGAGGTCAGATTATGGGGCTAAGGGCCAGAGAGACATGCCTGCAGGCATGGCTGAGAAGAGACTGTCCTGAGCAAATAAATGATCCTGAGCACTCATGAACCTGAATCATCACCTGTTACTTCCCTAATAAACTCCATAACTATGAGTATGGTCTGTGAGTTTTGTGTGGCCATTGCAACAAATTATCTAATGCAGCAAAGTAGTAGAGAGACATGGGAGGGACAGTTGGTGTTGGAATTGGTAAAATGGTTGGAGGGTAGATATATATCTGAACTCCATCTTATAGGAATCAGCATTAAGCTGTTGAGGAAGATCATGATTCCATTTCTCCTTCATGAAGTTAAAGGTGATCATATACCTCCTTCATCACAGCATTCTTGTTGTTGTTGTCATTGTTGTTAGGTGCCATCAAGTCAGTACCAACTCATAGTGATCCTATGTACAACAGAACAAAACACTGCCTGGTCCTGAGCCAACCTCACAATTGTTGCCACGCTTGAGCCCATTGATGCTGCCACTTTGCCAAACCATCTTGCTAGGGGTCTTCCTCTTTTTCTCTGACCCTCCACCTTACCAAACATGATCTCCTTCTGCAGCAACTGGTCCTTCCTGATGAAGTTTTCTTATAGAGGGCAAAATTATATGACATTAAATAACAAGCATAAGTTGTCCGTAAGTCAGATGTCCGTTACTTCAAAGTAAGAGGAAAACAAAGGAAAGAGGAACATTACAGGAATCCAGCCTCGTGATTTCCATTCTATGACTTTGGTCAGGACAATGTGGATCTCTGAAACACTCTTGTTCCTGTTACCTTCCCACAATTGGTACTGTACTATTAGTTACAGAGATTTCCAGTTAGTTGCATGCCTAGATGATGCCAGCTGATCTCTCTCTGCTCTTACCTATCATCTGTAAAATGTAGGTAATGTCATATGACTTATCTATATCACAAGATCATTGTGGGGATATTTTTTAAAATCGAAGTGACAGTTCTTTGTAAACTGCAAAGGTTTAAGCATGTCGAATGGAGCCCATCAATATGTTATGGGAACAGTTGGAATAAGGATAACCTTGAAGGCAGGTGACCCTGATAGCCAAGGCTAGTTGGGTTACCACTACCTAACACTCTGAAAGAGATCTCTATTAAGAGGTCCTGAATAGATTGGAGAAAAAAGTGGAACAAAAACCCAAATCATAGAAAGACCAGGCTTGGCAAGATGGCAGACTAGGCAGATGCACTACACAAACCCTCTACAACAAAGATACGAGATACAACATAAAAGAGAAACAGATGGAAATTCTGGCATCCTGAACTTTAGGAGAAAGATCTGATGTGGATGGAGTGCTTGCTGACAGGAGAGGCTGAGTAGTTATGGAGAGAGAAGGAGACTGGTGAATGGCTGGCCAGACATGGTTTAACAATCTTATGAGCAGCTTTGACAGAGCAGATTCATGTGGGTGATGGAAAAGATGCAATTTCTTCTTTTCTTCTATGCTGTCCTGGCAACCAGAAGTGTGGCCAGCTCCCACCCTCATCTAGCCCCAGCTCGGACCCTGATCTCCAAAAATTAGGAGCCACGCCAGTATGAGGAGGGTGAGGTCAGTTGCTTGGCTTTGGTGCCTGGATTCAGGTGAGCTCAGCTCCAAACCTACAAAACCTGAAGAGCCACCAGACCAGCATTTAACCAGCCACACTGCCCTCAGCTTCCCTGTGGTCCTAACAGACACTGAAGATAGCTCCATCAAGAGCCCTCATAAACTACTTCATGATTGAATGCCCTGAACACAGATAAAACTAAGGTCAATAGAAACTCCATCTAGACCTAGGAATTCTGCCATCACATCCAATGGCCAAGATGCAGAGCCAGAAAATGATTCTGAAGAAGAAAAGGTAATGGAACTAAATGAAAAAGAATTCAAAAGAATGATAATTAGGTACCTTCAAAGAACGATAGAAATATCGAGGACAGCAAAGAGAACACAATAAAAACTAGAAGAATTCAGGAAAACACTACAAGAACAAACAGAAAAAATATCAATGCAAATTTTGAAACAATACAAAACTTTCAATTAGAAATCCAGAAGATTAATACTGAAAACTCAGAACGAACAATACATTGAAAGGGCAAAGGAATAGACACGAAGCAAAGGAAAACTGAATTAGAGAGCTTGGAGATAAATCTCTCAATCCTAGTATGCTAGAAGAACAATCAGGAAAAGATTGAAAACCTGAAGCAAGCCTAAGAGTTATGTGGGACACTATGAAGAGGAACAATTTACAGAATTCCAGAACAGAAAGAGATGAGCACAGAGAAAATTGTCAAAGAGCTATGGGAAGAAAACTTTCCTAACATCATGAGAGGTGAGAAGACAAGCATGCAAGAAGCTAAACAAACCCCAAATAGGATAGATTCCAAAAGGAAATTACCAAGACATGTCATAATTAAACTTTGTAAAATCCAAGACAAGGAAAGAATCCTGAGATGAGCTCATGAAAAACAAAAGGTTACCTTCAAAGGAAAACCAATAAGACTAAATGCTGATTTCTTCACAGAAACCATCCAGACAAGAAGGCAAAGGGATGACATATACAAAACTCTGAAAGAAAAAAAGGGCTAACCAAGAATCATATACCCAGCACAGTTGTCCCTCAAATAGGACAGCAAAATTAGGACATTTCCTGATCAACAGAAATGAAAGGAATTTGTAATGACCAGACAAATTTTACAAAAAATGCTAAAGGGTGTTCTTTGGACTGAGAACCAAAAACAGCAGACAACAACCTGATATTACCATAATGACAACACCACTCAGAACTAAATCCAGATTTAGAAGTATTTAAAGTAAAACAAACCTACAAGGCTGGAATAGGGAACCAGAGGTGTTGATGCATAACTTCCAAATGGCAAGGAAGTCAAGGAGATTTCGAGATAAAACAGACCGTATTAAGAAGGGGAAAAAAATAATAAATTACATGGTAATCTCAAAGAAAAATAATACACCTAAACATCAAAATAAAAACAGAGGAAAATCAGAAAAGTTTAGTGAACATTGTTGTTGTTGTTGTTAAGTGCCTTCAATTCAGTTCTGACTTATAGCGACACCGTATAGGGTTTCCAAAGAGCAGTTGCTGAGTTTGAACCGTCAACCTTGCAGTTCAAACCAACCTTGCAGTTGAGTGCTTATCCTACAGCACCACACCAGGACTCAACATTAACACAACAGAAATGAAAATGACAAGAGAACCCACAAACAAAATGAACTTAGCATAGAAAATATGCGGAATAAAGAATCTAGCAGCACTACATAAAAATACACAGAAAAATAGCAACAATTAATTCATACCTATTGTTAATTACAAGGAGCTCTGGTAGCAAAATTACTAACCAGGCTGCTAATCTCACAGTCAGCAGTTCTAAACTACCAGCTGTTCCTGGGGAGAAAGATGAGGCTTTCTGCTCCCGTAAAAATTTACAGCCTTGGAAACCCTGTACAGGGTTGCTATGAGTTGGAACCAACTCCACGGCACATAACAACAACAATTGTTAATTACACTGAATATAAATGAATTACATGTACCAGTCAAGAGACATCGGGAGCATAATGGATAATAAAACAGTATCCTTCAATATGCTGTCTACAAGAGATGTATCAAAAAGATAGAGACAGTCTAAATGTTCATCAACAGAAGAATGGTTTAACAAATTTGGCTACATGCATACAGTGGAGTATTCAAAATGTTGAAAAATAATGATGAATCTGTGAAACACCTTACAACATGGTTGAACCTGGAGGATATTATGCTAAGTGAAATTAGTCAATTACAAAAGGACAAACAATTGTATGAGACCAATGTTGCAAAAAGTTTTTTTTTTTAAAAAGTTGTATTTATAAAAGAAATAATCTATGATGGTTAGGGGTGGGGGCTGGGGTATAATACATGGGCTAGAGGGTTGTTGTTGTTGTTAAGTGCCATCAAGTCTATTCTGACCCATAACGACCCTGTATAGGGTTTCCAAGGAGCAGCTGGTGAGCTTGAACCATCAATCTTGCAGTTCAAACAACTTTGCAGTCTGATGCATTAGCTCACCAGCTGCTTCTTGGAAACCCTATATGGGGTCGCTATGGGTCAGAACCGACTTGATGGCACTTAACAACAACAACAAAAGCTAAAGTGGATAGAGAGAAATACTGTTAATTGATGGTACATGGAGGGGATTATAATCATTGTAATGAAACAAGGTGTATGATTTGTTGAATGTAAAACTGATAATCTGCCCTGTAAACTTTCACTCAATTCACAATAAAAACCTTAAAAAATAAATAAATAAAAAGACGAAGTTTACTGATTGGATAGACACTGGTAGAATCCCTGAGACAATGACCCTTCAGGCTTGGGACTAAACCTTGAGGTTCAATTTTCAGCCGAACAATAGACAGGACTATAAGATGAACAATAACATTAGGGATGTACACACTCTTTAGAACAATCAATCATTCAAGATCAATAGGGAAGCATTTGCCCAAGGACAAAGTTCTGAAAGGAGGAAGAATGGAAATGGGAAACAGGGTAGAATTGGGATGAGTGTTACTACATTGTGGGGATTGTAATCAATGATATGAAATAAAATATGTGTGAATTGTTGAATGGAAAACTGATTTCCTCTGTAAACCTTTATTAAATTCACAATAAAAAGTATTTTATTAAAAATCTGAAGACTAATTGCAGAGCCCACCCCTTAACATGAATTCCTCTGGCTGCAGTTCCATTTCCCATCATTTCTCAGGTCCCTGGGGAGTGGGGGTGAGTAGCAAGAATCCGGAAGGACAGAAATACTTCTAACTACTAGATTTGGAGATCTCCTACCATAGCTAATTATGAGACATGGAGGGTCTAAGTCATATTGAAAGTGATTCTCAGGCCTGGCAGGAGAGGGAGAAAGGGGAAACAGATATAATAAGATCAGACACATGACACAAATCCCAAGTACTACATCCCTCTGGTGTGCCGTGGGGTTGGTTCTAACTCGTAGCAATCCTGCATAGTGTTTTCAAGGCAGTAAATCTTTACAGGAGCAGAAAGCCTCATCTCTCTTCTGAGGAACAGCGGGTAGTTTCGAACTGCTGACCTTGAGGTTAGCAGCCCAACTCATAATCACTACACTACCAGAGGTTCACATCCCTCTAGTGTTTTAAAAACCTAAATGTCCCAAGGAACATGCTCAAGATGACAGGATACAGATTGAGGGAGTCCTGGAACTTTCTCTGACTGATCCTCTATCTCATGCTCTGCCATTCAGCCCATCCAGAAATGCCCAGGCTCTTTGTGATTTATTAGTAAAAGAAATGATGTGAGGGGAAGGAAGATATATTCTAGGTTTGTATAATTTGTGTTTAGTGTGCACGCCAGCTACATATCTACAGAAAATAGCTTGTGTGGTAATTAGTTTTAAATTGTTGTATGATCTCTTGTCAGTGGCAATAGAAATGTCAATAGCTAATAGAAACTATTCATTGGCACCACCACCCAAAGTGACACCCAGGCCATACCTGCCAGACCCTAGATACCCTGGATGAACACATACACATGGAACATGGCTCCCACATACGTAGAATTTTTGGTAAAATGTACCCATTCCTAGAATAAATCACTGTACAAAGCACGTAGAGGGACCTGAGAGGTTTATGGACTTACCCATGAAAAGACCAAGGAAAAGCAAGGACCAAGATGGAGAAAGGCTCATACCATCCACCAGCAGACTGACCTTCATTATAACATGTGATGACTGTGTATGGTAATGTGTAAGTCCATAAATATTTCCTTTTTTTAGAGTGATACTTCAGTCACATCAGTTATGAGTCACAAGATGTGAAGACAAAGAGGCATGAGCTCTTTGTCACGCATCAGTGTGATCTATTTAAAAAGTGGAGCTGACCATAGCACATCCTTGTTTTAAAACCTTCAGAGGTCCCCTGTACCATGCAAAGATGAAGTCCAGGATCCCAATCCAGCTTGCTCCCTGCTAACTTCATTGGCCTCAGTCTCCAAGTCTCACATCGTACTCTCGAATCACCACAGACACCCCTTACAATAGCTCACTTTTATAACTTGGCTCATGCAATTCAGGTTACTGGATGGCCTTAGAATCCCTTGGTAGTGCAACTGTCAGTGTGCTCAGGTGCTGATTGAAGGCAGTGCCATTGCTCCTCAATTTATCATTCCTAGTATATGATTTTCTGATTCAAAATGGCCAATACCAGTCCATTTCAGCTCACTAATGCTTAGGATATTAATCTTTATGCATTCCATTTCATTTTTGACAGTTTCTAATTTTCCTAGATTCATACTTTGTAAATTCCATGTTCCCATTATCAATGGATGTTTGCAGCTGTTCTTATTCTGAGTTGTGCCACATCAGCAAATGAAGTTCCAAAAATGTTAACTCCATCCACATCTTAAGGTCAACTGTACTTTGAGCACTTTCCAACCTGAAGGGCTCATCTTCCAGCACTGCATCTGACAGTGTTCATAAGGTTTTCAGTGGCTAACAATTCAGAAGTGGTTCACTTCTTATTCCTAGTTTGTCTTAGTCTGGAAGCTCAGCTGAAGCATGTCAACTCTGATGATATTTAAAATACCAGTGGCATAGCTTTCAGTATCACAGCAACACACAAGCCACTGCAGTACGACAAACTGACAGATAAGTACTGGTAAAGTGCTATATCGCTCCATAATCTCTGATACTAACTAGTACCCCTCTCCTCAGTGTGTTCCCCATGCCCTGTTATTGTTGTAGTTACGTGATGTCGAGTTATTTCTGACTCACAGGGACCCTGTTTAGGGTTTCCAGGAGTCACTGGTGGGATTGACCCACCAACTTGACAGTTAGCAGTCTAGTGCTTATCCTACAAAACCACACCAGGACTCCACTGCTCCCCTAACCCCTAGGATTCCCGATTCACTGCAATATCTCACAGAATTTATGGGCCATCAAAAAAATGACGCACAGGATTGCGGAGGCGTGCAAGTCCCAAATATAAAGTGCAGACGTCAGTCTGGAATTTCTCTTCACTCATGATAATGCGAGCGAGGGCTTCTATCATGGAGGGTGGCGGTTAAACGGTGTGCAAGAACTGCACAGGCCTGCTGGAGGTGTTAAATGAAACGCAGACCACCGAGCGGCGGGGTGAGAGGTGTCTGGAGACCAGGTCAATCTGGAGACGCTGCCTAGCTGGAAGAGACTGCAGGGGCCGGCCAGGCTGTCCTACTTACCCCAGACGCAAGAGCTCCTTCCTAGCGTAACCGTTGGATCCTGGCTTTGAGGCGGGGTGGACCAACTTAGAGATCCACAAGTCCAAAGCGTCTCACTACAACCCAGTCGCCCATGCTGCGCTTCTGCCTCTTGATTGACATCCAAGGACAGAAATCCC
>NW_006408560.1:21071465-21080466 GCF_000296735.1 Chrysochloris asiatica
TGAGGTTGACCCAGGATCGGACATTGTTTCTTTCTGCTGTGCATGGGGTCACTATGAGTCAGTTCCGACTCGATGGCACCTGACAACAACAACAACATGACAATGGAGCTGTTTGCTCACAAAGCTGTGGGAGCTTGGTAAGGCGCTGGCTCAAGTCACGAGATGCAGAGATCAAAAATGAGCTAAGTTAGTCAAGCAAAGGACCACACCTCCAAATCACATCAGCAAGGTGACTCATTTTATACCCAGTTACTGTTATTGTTGTTAAGTGCCACAGAGTCCGTTTTGGCTCATAGCGACCCTGTATAGGGTTTCCAAAGAGTAGATGGTGAGGTTGAACCTCTTACCTTGTGGTTCAAACCAACCTTGCAGTCCAGCGTATTAACCAGGGCTCCATCTTTACAGAAGCAGAAAACTTCCAAAATTGACTAATCCCTTCATTAGATTTCCAAGTTTTTACAATCATAATTAACCCTGTTAACAACCACTCACAGCTGACTCATATAGTATAATCAACATCTTCCCTCCACATTCTTTTATCCAGAACCATCAGGAAAAAGTCATTTGGTGGGAGTTACAAAAACATGCTACAAGAGACCTATTAAATAATTCATTGCACTTCACTATTCCATTGTTGTTGTTGTTGTTAAGTGCCATGGAGTCTCATAATGACCCTAAGTACAACACAAGGAAACAACACTCACTCATGCACCATCCTCACAATGGCTGATACGCTTGAGCCCATTGTTACTGCCACTGTGCCAATCCATCTTATTAGGGGCCTCCCTCATTTTCACTGTCCCTCCATTTTATCAAGCATGATGTCCTTCTCCAGGGACCAGTCCCTCTGGATAATATGTCCAAAGTATGAGAGATGAAGTCTGGCCACCTAGGTTTCTAAGAAGCATTCTGATTGCACTTCTTCCAACACAGATTTGTTTGTTCCTCTAGCAGTCCATGGTACCTTTAATATTATTCTCCCAACACCATAACTCAAAAGCATCAATTCTTCCATTGCCTTCCTTTTTCATTGTCCAACATGCATATGTATATGAAGATATTGAAAATAATATGAATTAGGTCCAGTGCACTTTAGTCTTCAAAGTGATATTTTTGCTCTTGAATACTTTAAAGAGGTCTTATGCAGCAGATGGGCCTAATTCAATATGTCGTTTGATTTCTTGACTACCGCTTCCATGAGTGTTGATGGTTGAAAGTGAAGTCTTTGACAACTTCAATTTTTTTTACATTTATCGTGATGTTATTTATTGGTCCAGTGGTGAGGATTATTGTTTTCTTTATATTGAGGTGCAACCCATACTGAAGGCTATGGTCTTTGACCTTCATCAGTAAGTATTCTGAGTCCTCTATGCTTTCAGAAAGCAAGGTTGTATCATCTTCATATTGCAGGTTGTTAATGAGTGTTCCTCTAATCCTGATGCAGGTTCTTCCTCCTATAACCCAAATTCTTGGATTATTTGCTCAGTGTACAGATTAAATAAGTATGGTGAGATAATACAACTCTAGTGCTCATCGTTCCTGATTTTAAACCATCCAGTGTCTCTTTGTTCTATCAAATGACTGACTCTTGTTCTATATACAGCGTCCTCATAAGCATGATTAAGTGTTCTGGAATACTCATTCTCTGCAGTGTTGTCCATAGCTTGCCATGATTAATACAGTTGAAAGCCTTTGTATAGCCAGTAAAGAGCAGGTATTCTCTGCTTTCATCAAGATCCATCTGATATCAGTAATGATATCCCACATTCCATGTCCTTGTCTGAATCTGTCTTGAACCTCTGACAGCTCCCTATCACTGTACTCTTGCAGTCATTTTTAAATTATCTTTAGCAAAATTTTACTTGCATGTGATATCAATTATATTGTCCATGAATTCCATATTTCATTGGGTCATCTTTCTGGAATGGCCACAAATATGTTTCTCTTCCAATCAGTAGGTGCCTTCCACATTTCTTGACATAAATGAGTGAATGCCTCCAGTGCTGCCTCACTCCGTTGAAAGATTTCAATTTGCATTACATCAATTCCCAGAACCTTGTTCTTTGTCAATGCCTTCAGTACACCTTGGACTTTTTCCTTCAATATTCTTGGCTTTTAATCATATGCTACCTCTTGAAATGGTTGAACATCAACTATTTCTTTTTGGTACAGTGACACTATATATTCCTTCCATCTTCTTTTGTTGCTTTCTGCATCATTCAATATTTTGCCCAAAGTGTTATAAGACAAGGCTTAAATTATTCCTCATTTCATTCAGTTTCAGACATGCTGAGTATGTCCTTCCCTTTTGTTTTTTTAACTCCATATCTTTGCACATATTATTATAATATTTGACTCTGTCTTCTCAAGTTGCCCTTTGAAATTTTCTGTTTAGCTCTTTTACCTCTTCATTTCTTCCATTTGTTTTAGCATCTCTATGCTGGAGAGCAAGTTTCAGTCTCTTCTGACATCCATTTTGGTCTTTTCTTACTTCCTTATCTTCTTAATGATCTTTTGTGCTTTTTTTCCTGTATTATGTTCTTGATATCATCCCACAACTCTTCTGGTCTTCAGTCATTAGCGTCTAATGCATCAAATCTGTTCTTGAGATGATCTCTAAATTCAGGTAGGATATGTTCCAGGTCATATTTTGGCTCTTATGGACTTATTTTAATTTTCTTCAGCTTCAGTCTAAACTGCATGTGAGCAATTGATAGTCTGTTTTATAGTCTTCCCTAGCATTGTTTTGACTGATGATATGGAGCTTTGACTTAAGGCAGCGCTATGTGTTTCAGAGTAGAACAATGTTCTGTAGAATTTTCAATGACTATGGTCTTTCAGAAGTAGATCGCCAAGTCTTTCTTCTGAGAAACCACTGGATGGATAAAAACCACCAACATTTCAGTTAAGATGAGCACTTAACTATATGTATCACCAGGGACCCCAAAATGAGAATAATAGGAGTTTCAATCAACCACAGTTAGTTTGAGAATTAAAAGATAAAACATAAGTTCTCACTCATAATAATAACTCAATTGTTATTGGTTATTTTTATTATTATCTATATCTTTGAATCTTCTTCTACCTTTGACCTCTCCTCTCATATAAACTGCCCCCTGCTCTCATACTCTTACCTGTACTCCTTTAACAGCTTTCTTACCTATTTTCATCTCCAGTTTGCTCCCTTCCATCAATCCATCCTTCACTCTGATGCTGGAGTAAGCTTTCTAAAAGAGGCCACCGAGCATCGCACACCTCTATTTAAAAACACCTTCTGGCTCCTCATTGTCTTTAGGTTAGATTATAAGAAGACTCTGTATCTGAGTTGTGGCACCCTCTCTTAGCCACATACCCTGCAACTCCCTCTGCTCAGCCATGTTCCAGCCAGAGGGTCAGGGCAGGAGGCAAGGGACACACTTAGGGCACAAATTTAAGGAAGCACTCACTCTCAGGGTTGTACAGCATCAACTGATGACTATCCTCTGAAGTGTACTCCATAAGCAGAAGCCTACACTCCTCTCTATCTCCCTTCCTCCTCCCACACTACCTGGGTTCCAATCTTTACTAGCTGCAAAACTCAGGGTAAATTGCTTAACCTCTCTCTTACAAAACTGTGCTAAGGATTAAAGGAGTTAATATGTGTAGAGTGCTAGAGGGAGGTGTTGTTAATTGCCATCCAGTTGGTCCAACTCATAGCAACCCTGTAAAGGGTTTCTGAGGACCAGTAATAGGTTTGAATCACCAATATTGTGAGTAGCATTCCAGTGCTTACCCTACAGAACCACACCAGGACTCCTGGTGGTGGTGGTGGTATGCCATGAAGTCAGTTATGACTCATAGCAACTCTACATATGGTTTCCAAGGCTGCAAATCTTTATGGGAGCAGAAAGACTAATCTTTCTCCCATGGAATGACTGGTAGTTTCAAATTGCTGTCCTTGAGATTAACAGCCCAACTCGTAACCACTATGCTACCAAAGCTCCTTATACCAGGACTCCTAGAACTCACCAAATGTTAGCTAAAACTACACACGCCATCATCCTGAAATTTTCTTACCAAATCCTCTAAAGCTACAGCCTAAACAAACGTGTAATCTGGATCTCAAAACACAGTTTAATCAGCTATTTCACCATCAGTAAGAAAAAAAATCACTTTCAAAAACAATAAATAAATAAAGAGAATTTTGCTGTCTCCCAACCACTCTCTCCACTCAGCCAATGCCATTCCACAAATGTCACCTGCAATATCCAGTCCTAGTGAAGTTGCCATGATGCATTTTTCCATTTTAGTTCAAAGCCTTTCAGTTACCTGTGACAAGAGGCCAATGAAAACTGACTTCAGCAAAATAGGAAATTTTTTGTCCCATTGTATTAGCTCTCTATTTCTGCATAACAAATTCCCCACAAACTTGGCAGCTTAAAACAATAAGCGTGTATAACTTCACAGTTTCTGTAGGTTAGGAATCTAGGCAGAACTTAGATGGGTACCTCCAGCTCAGAGTCCATCCTAAAGCTTCATTCAAGGTGTCCACTAGAACTGTAAATATCTCAAGCCTCAACTAAGAGAGGATCGACTTCCATGACGTGTGTGGTTCTTGTTGTTGTTGTTAAGTGCTTTCGAGTCAGTTTTGACTCATAGTGATCCTTTAAAAGGTTTCCAAGGAGAGGCTGGTGAGTTTGAACTGCTAGCATTGCAATTCAAACCAAACATGCAATCCAGTGCATTATCCTGCAGTGCCACACCTCAAATCCTCATCAATCGTTGGCCAAATACATCAGTTCCTTGTTGACTATTGGCTGGAGATATCCCTCAGTTCCTTGTCATGAGGGCCTCTCCACAGGGCAGCTCACAACACAACACCCATCTTCCCTCAGTGAAAGCTAAGGAGAGAGAAGACATCCAAGATGGAAGTCATAGTCTCCTTGTTACCTAATCTAGAAGGGGCATTTTATCATCTCTACCATTCTATTCACTAGAAGCACAGTACTAAATCCATCCCACACTCAGTGGGAGGGGGAAATGCATAAATACTAGGAAGCAGCCATCATTGAGAGCCATCTTAAAGGTAGCCTTAAAGGCACCTATGTAACTGAACATTCCAGGGGAAAATTGAACTTTTTGCTGTTGTTGCTAAGTGCTGTTGAGTTGGTTCCAACTCATATCGATCCTATAATGGAGTGGCTAGTGGTGACCTTGCAGTTAACAGTCCAGTGCTTATCCTATGGCACTGATTTAATCCAGTGCTTAAATGATGTCACCAAAACTAGTTTCTCTGTCTCCATGGATTTGCTCTACCTCCTCTATGTTTACTCCATTCTTAGACAGACTCCCATTTTGTGGTCACTTGAGGACTGCCAGCACCTGCCAAGACTACTTCCTTCTAACTCACCACCAACATAAAAAGAGAAAGACAGCAACTACTCGTCCCAGAATTCACAATAACATTGAATTGCATTCTATCTAGACAACTTAGGCCAGGTGCCTACCTGGGAAGCATGAAATAATCATTGTGGCCAGATAAATACAATGTTCTAATTCGTTTAAGTTGGTCATGTGACATTAATCTACACTACATGGACTGAGAGGTGGAGAAGGCTGAGCCCTAAATAAAAATTTGAACTGTGTCCAAAAGTAAGGAAAATAGACAACATCCCACTGCAGACAATAGGGTAAAGAAGAGAGTCTCAGTGTAATGAGGTTGGGTGTACCACCACTGAAGTCTAAACTTACAGTAAAGCATGTCTCAAGTATTAAGTGATGCTCAATATTGTGTTATAAATCCCATGAAGACTCTGAATAGACTTGTCACCTCTCTTGTTATCTAAATGGGTGGAAAAGTTCATAGCACAGGCTCTAACCCACTCACTCTAGAGCACCGAAATTGCGGAAGTTGTGGTAAATTCTTCCTCCTTCTGCATAAGAGCTGCAAATAGTCTATCATGGCGAACCTGCAGAGTTATACAGATGACTTCATTCTTGGGTCTCTCTCGGTAAAGTCACAGAAGAATCTGCTGCACAAATTTTCTCCCACTCTATGGACCTCTCTCCTCTTCCTGCTCCTGGGTGAGTCCAAATTAAGTTCACCGTGGTTTACTACTAGTATTTCTCTGAGGCGGATCACATTTTCTCACCTTGTAATAATTACTTATTCTGATCCTACATGTGTATGTTTATTAAATTATGTGTATGAGTGTGTATGAGTGTTTATTAATTTATGTGTATGAGCTTCGTCTCTCCTACTTTGGACATATTGTCCGGAGAAAACAAT
Source organism: Chrysochloris asiatica (assembly GCF_000296735.1). Classification (NCBI taxonomy): domain Eukaryota; kingdom Metazoa; phylum Chordata; class Mammalia; order Afrosoricida; family Chrysochloridae; genus Chrysochloris; species Chrysochloris asiatica. Next base: position 21,077,734 of record NW_006408560.1, read on the forward strand.
CGTTGGAGAAGGATGTCATGCTGGGTAGGGTGGAGGGTCAGAGAAAAAGAGGAAGACCCCCAACGAGATGGATCAGCCAGGTGGTATCATTGATGGACTCAAGTGTGGCAGCGGTAGTGAGGTTGGCCCAAGATCAGACATTGTTTCGTTCTGCTGTGCATGGGGTCGCTATGGGTCGGTTCTGACTCGATGGCACCTGACAACAACAACATGAGTGTGTACAAATTCGCCTACTGTAAGTAGGTGGCATTCTAGCCCCTGTCTCAAATGATTCTAAAATCAGACTATGTTCTTCTTACCATCACATTTTTTCTGTTTAAAAAAGAAGACAAAGAGCCAAGTGATTAGTTTGTCCCTTCACATTGTGGAGAAAATCCATAAGATCCAAGGAAATACCCCAGATATCAGGCCAGCTTCCAATTTCCTAGAGAGGGATAGAATTGCTGGAACTTATTTCTACATCCTGTATTGTTGATCAGATATCCTGGACTACTCAGGCTTCACTGGGAACTTGGAGAGAGTCTGGTGGCCCTGGGCTAGTGATCTCTGTTTGGATATCCTTTTCTCTCCTACACCCTATCTCTCCATCTCTCCCCCTAGGCTCAATCCCTGCTAGTTCCTGGGAAATATCTCCTAGCAGCATGGCATAGCTCATGATTATCTAGCAAGCAGAGCTGATCCAGGACTCCGTATATACCCCCAAGGAGAATCTGAGGGCCCTCGGCTCTCAGTCACCTGGGTATGTGGCAGTTACTACCCTCTGTGATCTGCTTTCCCCAGGGCTCTGAAGGACAGTACAGGTAGCACTAGGGAATTAGAAGCAGTTGGTGGAAAGACGGTGAAGGGAAGTTGCAGAAAAAATGCCTAGCTATGTGGCTGGTGGGCAGGGAATGAGATTGAGGAAACTGGATCTCAGTGCTAAGCATCAGGAAATTCTAGGCTGAGCTCTCTTCACCTTCAATTTCATCCTTGTTTGCCATAAAAACACAGGAAGTAGCAGAGCCGTTTAAACCATATTCAATCCTTAGGGTGCAAACTGGTTCTGTTGGGTGAACATGTAATAAACTACATGCAGTGTTAGCCAAGCCTCAACTGATGGGTACAGTGAATTTGAAACAGTTCAAGACAAAAAATCATTTCCCTTGGTCTGACTCCACAGCTTGGGTGACTTCAAAACTTCCTCTTTTGGCCCAAAAGGGAGTTTTTTAAAATGTTTCTAGGAGGCAGTAAGGTGCAAAGACTCCTTATTTTAGTGTTAGGAACATTTGAAGTTAAGTTCTTTATCACCTACTAGCTGTGTAAGCCTCTATTTATATTTCTCTACTCCTTACTCTGGCGCTGTGGGTTAATGCGCCAGACTGCAAAGCAGTTTGAACTGCAAGGTCAGTGGTTCAAGTTCACCATCTGCTCCTCAGAAACCCTATACAGGGTCGCTATGGGTCGGAACCGACTCAACGACACTTAACAACAACAACAACTCCTTATTAAGGGAATTAGTAAAATGTGTTATGCTAAATTGTTTTATAAGTTAGAGATTATATCTGTAAACTGCTCTAATTACCAAAGGATGGACTAGCCACATTCTGTTATCATTATCACTGAAGCTTCCTTCATAATTTGTCAAAGGGTACACTTCAAAGTAAGAAGGCTGACAACTGGGACTGCAGTCACTACATTGAGTGACACTGTATTTTTGTGATATCTTTTAACCTGTGGGGCCCACATCCTGCACCCCACCCACAAGGATAGCTTGTGAAGCTTTGTTTCTCTCTGATCTGAAAGACGAGGTAAGAACATAGACATATGTGCCTAGCCAATTCCCAGCATTATCTGGATAAAAGTGGACAGTACTCTGGGCCTCTACTACTGCAGGGCATCATTTATATAAAATCTGGGCTCTGCAATCAACCAATGCTGCCATCTCAGGCAAGTGGCTACAACTCTGTCTATATAATGGGACTAAGTCCTGGTGTGGTGCTGTGATGGACTGCAAAGTAGCTTTTAACCATAAGGTTAGCGATTCAAGCTCACCAGTCTCTCCTCAAAAAACCTTTACAGGGTCACTATGAGTCGGAACCAACTTGATGGTACTTCACAACAACAACAACAACTAGTATAGAATAATTTTCAGAACTAAATGAAGTGTTTGATATGCACCTAGCAATATTAAGCAATTTCTTCCCAATGGGAGACTTTCTCACACCAACTCAGCTTCTGTCTTCTGAGGTGGCCCATAGAATCCACCTGGACTTAGCATCTCACATCTAGGATACTTACTGGGTCCTTGTGTAACTGGAAAAAAGGTTCTTAATCACCTGCTACCAATAACCAATACTCAAAGGCAGGACTCAGAGCAAAGAGCTAAGCATTTATCGTGCATCACTACACAGGACAGGGGAGCAGGAACATCCCAGACCTGCCTCCTTGAGGAAAAGGGCAGGGAGGATTTACAGATATTTAGGGCATAGGATAAGAGCCTGAGGAATTTTGTTGCTTTATTTATTTCAAATCATGCTGACCATTCTGAATATGTTGTCTGTAACAGGCACTATTAGTTTTTTCCTAGCAGCGGTGATTGGAGGCCTTTCTCCATTTCTGGGATCGTCTTTGGAGTGGAGGTTGTTATTGTTTAGCACCGTCAAGTAGGTTTCAACTCATAGCGACCCTCATAGGGTTTCCAAGGAGCAGCTGGTGGGTTTGAACTGCCAAACTTGTGGTTCAAACTCAAGTGCT
>NW_006408560.1:21085206-21087332 GCF_000296735.1 Chrysochloris asiatica
AAAAAAAAAACCACACAGAGATTCACTATGGGATAGTAATTGAGTATGACAGATAGTTAGGAAAGAAGCTACATTTTAACTATAGCTGTAAAATGACTTTTCAGATCTCATTTTACTTTGGCCAAGCTAAAACTTTCCTGGTACCTTTAGTTTCTCACTGCTCCATTTCACTTGCTTGTTGCTTTTCGATAAGGCTCCAGTACTCAACTAAAGAGGATGTGGGCAGACAACTTTAAGAATTGGGGCATTTCTTCTCTCCGTCTTCGCTAGAAACTGAACCTTTAAAGCACGTCTCAGCTTTTCTCCATCTCTACAAGCTGTATTCATGCTTCTCTCTTTCACTAGCATTGACTATTTACTTTCCACCCAGCATCCCTGGGGCAGCCTGGGTGCTAAACCTATCTGACTTGACTTAGAATTTCTAAAGCACTCTCCAGTACCTTGGAAGCCATGGACTCTGGGAATCCAAGCTGAGATTACTAGCAGACACCCACAGAGGCCCCACAAGGACATTAGTAGCCTAGACTAAATGGTGAGGCCCTGGAAGTCCTGGTAACAATGTTTACCAGGGATCCTGAAGACAGATCAGGTCTCCATAGCCAAGCTAAATCACTCTGAGATTCCCTGACAATATGAGGAAGGTCGGGAGAGGTGGAAATTAGAGACATTCCTTTTGTTCAAAATGTTTTGCTATGAAATTTTTAGAACAGACAGAAAAGTTGAAAGAATTTGACAGTGAACATCCATATACCTAACACCTAGATACTACAAAGGAGAAATCTCATCTTAGTTCTCTGTATCCTCAGTATCTGGCATTTACGCTCAATATGTATTTACTGGGTGAATGAATGAATGAATGCCAGTTTGAGGGATCCAGCTGCTCCTTTAAGTGTCTCTTCTGTCTCTGCAGTACAAAGATCCTCTGGAGAAGACTCAGTTCCAACAAAAGTCGTGGGGACCCTTGGAGGGTCCGTGATTCTCTCCTTTAATATCTCAGTGGACACAGAGATTGAGCATGTCATATGGTCTGGTCCCCAAACGGTCCTTGCTTTAGCAAAAGCAGGAGGCGAAGTTACCATTCTGGACAAACATACTTACCAGACCCAGCTAAGTATCTCCAGTGAAAATTATTCTCTGCGCATCAGCAACCTGACCATGGAGAATGCAGGATGCTACAAAGCTCAGATAAGCATGAAGAATTCTGTTGTCACCACTGATGAGAAATTCACCCTGAACATTTATGGTGAGTTTCTGAGAGCTCTTGTAGGTTTCATCTTTATTTTAAAAACTCAAATGTATCAATTCTTCTACAATCTTCCTTATTCATTGTCCAACTTTCACACAAGTATGAGACAATTGAAAATACCCTGACTTGGATCAGGCACACCTTAGTCCTCAAACTGACATCTTTGCCATTGAATACGTTAAAGAGGTCTTGATCAGTAGATTTGCCTGGTGCAATTCATCATTTTATTTCTTGTCTGCTGCTCCTATAAGAGTTGATAGTGGACCCAAGCAAAATGAGGTCTTTGACAACTTCAATCTTTTCTGCATCTATCATGATGTTATTTATTGGATCAGTTGTTGTGTTTTTATTAGGTGCCATAAGTTGGTAACCACTCATAGCAACTTTATGCACAGCAGAACAAAACACTGCCCGATCCTGGACCAACCTCACTACTGTTGCCACACTTGAGTCCATTGATGCTGTCACTTGGCCAGCCCATCTAGTTGGGGGGTCTTCCTCTTTTTTCTGATCCTCCACCTTACCAAACATGATATCCTTCTCCAGCAACTGGTCCCTCCAGACAATATGTCCAAAATATGAGTGACAAAATTTGGCCATCTTGTCCTCCAAGGAGAACTCTGGCTGTACTTCTTCCAAAATGGATCTATTGGTTTTTTTAGCAGCCCATGGCAATTTTTTAATATTCTCCTCTAACACCATAACTCAAAAGCATCAATTATTTTATGGTCTTCCTTATTCACTGTCCAGCTTTCACATGCATATGAGGTTATTGAAAATACCATGGCTGAAAATATCAAGCGCACCTTAGTCCTCAAGCTGACATCTTTGCTCTTCAACACTTTAAAAAGGTCTTGTGCAGTAGATTTGCCTATTTGAC
>NW_006408560.1:21088942-21136046 GCF_000296735.1 Chrysochloris asiatica
GATGATCTCTAAATTCAGGTGGGATATATTCAAGATCATATTTTGGCTCTCGTGGACTTGTTTTCATTTTCTTCAGTTTCAGTTTGAATTTGCATATTAGTAACTGATGGTCTGGTCCACAATCTGCCCCTGGCCTTGTTTTCACTGATATGGTGCTTTTCCATCATCTGTTTCTCAGGATTTCAAAAATGATAAATCTTTATGGAAGCAGACAGCTTCACCTTTCTCCCACAGAGTGGTCAATGGGTTTAAACCAATGACATTACAGTTAGCAGTCTGATGTGTAGCTCACAGTGCCATCAGGGTTTCTAAATTATAAGTTAGATATGAATGTTTGCATGTGTTTCATAGACATTTGTGTTCTTTTTTTAGTACTATTAATATCCTTTACAGGAAGCTCTGGTAGCATAGTGGTTTATGAATTGAGCTGCTAACTGCTTGGTCAGCAGTTCAAATCTACCAGCCACTCTCTGCAGGAGAAAGATGAGGCTTTCTGCTCCTATAAAGATTTACAGCCTCAGAAACCCTATACAGGGTCACTCTGATTTAGAACTGACCTGATGGCACTTAACAACTACAATATCCATAGAATAAATTGACTCAATATGAGGGTGAGTCAAAAAGTATTGCTACAAAATTACAGACACCTTTACTAAACAAAAGTAACAAAATGTGAAGTTATTGTTTCTCAACATACCCTCCATCTAGATTTATAGACTTCTGATGGCAGTGTTTCCATCTCTCCAATCCTCCCCTAAAGAATTCTGTGCTCTTCAATTTACACCACGTCAAGACAGCCTTGAGGGAGTAAAACTATGTTCCTTTTCAATGTTCTTTGAATTTTGGGAACAAAGATAAGTATCAGGGCTGTAGGGTGAATGGGGTAATGTTTTTCAATGCATTTATCCATGGAAGGTCCATTTTACCCTTGAAGAATGTGAAGAATGCACAGGTGCATTGCCAGAATGTAAAGGCATTCCTCAGTGCAACTTCTCTGGCCTTTTTCTTACAGATGAAGTTTTTTTTGTTTGTTTGTTTTCTTAAACATCTTCATAATATGTCCCTGTGATAATCCTATAGCTTTCAAGAAAATCTTACCAAGATTATCCCTTCTGAATCCCAATAATCACTAAACATTCTGAACTGAACTCTCAGTTTTGAATTCATCTTTGAGTTCTTCCTGATCATCCTTAAAACACTTGATCCATCTGAAAACTATTGTCTTAAGTAGGGCAGCAAACTTGAAAACTTGTTGCAAAGCTTCAGTGATCTGAGAAGACATCCACAGGAGTTTTGTTAAAAATTTGATAATAGCTCTGACCTCAAAACTGTTTTTCTCCATGGCAAAAAAAAAGTAGCCTTTTGTTTTCTTTTGTTTTGTTTTGTTTTGTTTTTGTTTTTGGAAGGTCCCTCTAATGAGACTAAGACAATTGTGTTACTGAGAGAATTTGTCTGCAAGTGTTTAAGCACGTCTTCAGTAGCAGAGATATCCTTAAATACATTTTGTTTAGAATAAACCATGCATGATGAAACTGGAACTCTAGTAAGAATACTTTTGACTTATACTCATATGTAATGATATAGAATAATATACAAAATACATTCTTTAATTTTTAAAAAGCAATCTTAGCAATATACACAATATACTGGTCCTGGTGTGGCACTGTGGGTTAATGTGCTGGACTACAAAGTCAGTTTGAACTACAACGTCAGTGTTTCAAACCTCCATCAGCTCCTCGAAAACCCTATACAGGGCTGCTATGAGTCAGAGTCAACTACAGCATTTAACAACAACAGTATACTGCCTTTTGTATGGAGCCTGGTGTGGTGCTGTAGGATTAGCTCTGGATCGCAAGGTTGGTTTGAACCAGAAGGTCAGCTGTTCAAATTCACCAACTGCTAATCAGAAACCCTATAGAAGGTCACTGTGAGTTGGAAAAATACCAGCAAGATGTATTGGTACAGTGATAGCAGCAATAGGCTCAGGTGTAGTAATGGTTGGTCCAGGACCCGAGCAGTGTTTCATTCTGTTGTACATAGGGTTGCTATGAGTCGGTACTGATGCAATGGCACCTAACAACAACATGAGTTGGAACCGACTTGACAGCACTTAACAACAATCCTATGTATATCTATACCTAGACTATCTTGAGAAGAATCAACAAGAATCTCCCAGCATTGCAAACTGGCAGTGCTGTCCAGTGTCTGAGGAGAAAATAGGTGGGTGGGGAAACAGGAAGAAAGAAAGCTTGTTTTGTTTTCATTGGGTACCATTTTAAATTTTTTGTAATTTTGTGCATATGATACCTAGTCAAAACTTAGCAATTAATTAAACATACACACTCTAAAGAGATAGAACAAAAGGGAATGAAAGGACTGGGGGAACGTTCTGGAGGAACAATGAGTCCTAACTTTAGAGCAAACTTTAGAGCAAATGGCAAATTCTAGAGGCAGAGCTCTTGCCCTGCCCCATTCGGTGCCAAACATTAATGAGTGCCTTTCATAACAAGCTGGGTGTCAGGTGTTCACATATTGGTGGGGGGAAAGAGAAGTATTTAGATTGTAAATCATATTGATCTGTGGTGATAACCCTTGTGGAGGATGCTCAGAAGCAATAGAAGAGGCATTCATCCCTATCTCCAGTGGGAAGTTAAGAAAAATCTCCCCTGGAACAGTAATGCTTGCCTCTCCCTGATACCCCAGCTCCACCACCCTCACCGCCTTGTCCCAGAGTTCACCTACTATGAAGGAGTCTTAAGTAGTCTTCCCTTTGTCATTGTTTCTTCAGAGCAGCTTCAGAAGCCCAACGTCACTGTTACGGCCACCATATCTGAAAGTGCCTTCTGTAACTTCACCCTGGTGTGTTCCGTGAAGACGGCAGGGGAAAGCATTCATTACAAATGGATGCAAAAGGACTTCAATGTTTCTAAGCTCTATGAGGACTCCACTCTCACCGCCTCCTGGATGTTCTGTGACCCAGATCGAGTGTACACTTGCACAGTCACGAACCCTGTCAGCCAGAGCAGCTCTCACTCTATGCATGCCCAGCAGTTCTGTACAGGTACCTGACTCTTCTTGGGCTCTCCAGAGGACTCCAGAATTAGGCTGAGCAAGCGTGAAACCTGAACCCCAGGGTTCTGGCAGGACATAGATAGTGTGGGGAAGTGAGAGAACAGGACTGAAGACTCTCTTCTGTATCTTCAGTGGCCTAAGAGAGACTAGCAAGAAAGAGACTTGGAAACTTCAGGACACTGGGGAAACTGCAAGGGAGAAGAAGAGAGTATAGATGACAGATTGATCTTTCCTTGGGTGGGGATGTCCCTTAGAGTATCTCAGAAGGTCAGACAGGGGAGGAGAGGTCTGGTATATAGTGGGCAGAAGCAGGTGGAATGAGCAGTCATGGGAAAGCAGCAAGGAAGCCTCATCATAGGAGATGTCTTAGAGGATGGGATGGAGACCCTGGGAAGGCTGGCCAAGGGATCAAGGTGTTGGGATACAGTAACTGAGCTGCAATGCCTCTTCTCTGACTGCAGATCCAAGTGCCTCCAGAGGAGAAACAGGGAGGAAGGAAGTGATAGGGATCCTGGGAGAGTCGGTCATCCTGGAGGCCCCAGCCAGTCAGAACGTAACGAAAGTTGTGTGGATGTTTAACACATCTGTTATCAGTGAAAAGTGGGGAGAAACAACAACAGCCAATTCGCTCACTAAGTCCAAAGAACCCAATAAGGACAGAGTATGGGTCTCTAGCCAGGACCACTCCCTGAAGATCAGCCAGCTGGAGATGGAGGATGCTGGACACTACAGTGCCTATGTGTGCTCAGAGATCACCAGAACGAATCACTTCTCCTTGAGCATCCACTGTGAGTCTCTGGGCATAGTGTCCATCATTTGATTCCTTCCCTGAAATGTTTCTCCTCTTTTCTGCATTCCCCACCTCTTTTCTTTCCCATGCCTCTCTTTGTACCAAAATGCCTTGGACCTCTAGGACAGCTATTTAATTCATACCAGTCAATTCACAGGAAGAAAAATTACAACCAGCAACTGGGAAAATCTACCTGTCAAGATCTGCCTTCTTATAAGCCAATAATTAGGCCTCGACCACTCAACTTCCAGATACTTGCATTGAATTGGTTATCAGATGGGTCGAGAAACCCTCCAAAATGCATTTTTATAGAACATGGGTATTTTCTATAAGGTTAGATCCAACTGGGATGGAAACAGAGACAAGTGAGAAGGCCCCTGTCAGTATCCAGATGACTCTGTGGTGTTTGAGGGTGTGAAACACTCTCTTACATGTGAGGGAGGGAACGTGCATTCTTCTTTTTCCTCCCTGGACCACAAGGGAGCTTACCTGGATGGAATGCATGGCTTGAATGTGTTAGCTACTTTGTCTGTACTGTTCAGGCATGGTCAGTACACCCCTGCCTAGGTTTGTTGGTATCTGGATATACGTGAAAATATGCAGCAAGTTAAAATATGCAGCAAGACAGTCAAGAGCAAGGTCAGTTGGTGATTCGATAATAGAAGTTTTACCTTCATGCAGTACACCTGGATTCAATCCCAGTCAAAGCACGCCACCATCTGTCTGTCAGAGGAGGCTTGAATGCTGCTATGTTGCTGAACAGGTTTCAGCAGAGCTTCCAGACTAAGATGAACTAGGAAGAAAGGCTTGGCAATCTATTTCCAAATATCTGCCCATGGAAATTCTGTAGGTCAAAATGATCCACCAGTGGCAGTGTCTCATTCTGTTGTGCTTGGGATCACCATGAATCAGAAGACAACTCAATGGCAGCTAACAACAACAGGCCTAGCACACACCTACTGCATGCTGTGGCTCAAATAGAAAAGAACCAGCAAGAAGATTAAGTAAAAAAATACAAACCATGAACAGCCAGTCTTGTTATTTCTTTTTAAAGTGTTAACTGTGTTAGTTCTCTAGGGCTGCTGTAACAAAGTACCACAAAGTGAGTGGCTTCCAACAACTAAAATATATTGCTTACAGTTCTGAAGACTCTGAGTCCAAATTTAGGGTATCTCTGAAGTTTCTTGGAGAAGTTCTTTTCTAATCTCTCTGTTTCTGGTAGTCCAATGGTCCTTGGCATCTTTCATCTGTCTGTGTCTCTTCTCCTCTTCTATAGGACACCATTTGGACTGGATTAGTACACACCCTACTCTGATACTAACTTATGTTAAACTTAATTGACAACATCTTCAATGACTCTATTTCCAAATAAGGTCATATTCACAAGTACTAGAGTTTAGGACTTCAACACAAATTGGGCAGGGATGTGGGGGTTGGGAGGAAGTCACGATTCAATCTATAACATAAGCATTTTTTCAGCATCGACTATGTGGCAGTGGGAGTCCTGGTATGGTGCTGCAGGATAATGCATTGGGCCACAAGGTCAATTTGAACCACAAGGTCAGTGGTTCAAACTCACCAACTGCTCCTCAGAAACCCAATACAGGATTGCTATGAGTTGGAACCAACTCAAGGGCACTTAACAACAATGTGACAATTACTATCTATGTTCAACTGTCTACCTGGATCCATTCACAAAATTAAACAAATAATTAATAGGTCTTCAAATGTCAGCCTTGCAAGGGACTTCAGAGCACGTAGAAGAGCTGTGATTGTTTTGGTGGAATGATCTGCTTGTTTTTTACAGCTGAGAGTATACCATATAGAATGATGCAACATCTTTTTTTCCCATTTTCAGTAACCCCCTTATTTCACACTTGAGCATCAGAAGACCTTGGAGGTGAAACGACATGCCTGAGATTTCATAGCTAACAAAGAAATGTCAGGCACACTCCATAATGTCCATGACACTTGGAGGCAATTTCCCAGCCCTAACATAGGGTCAACATACAACTTCAGCTGATTAGATTTTGAACAAATAAAGACAGGGTGACTCCATGGGCAAGTTTGAAGCCCACATGGGGCTTGCTCTTCTCCCCACACAGGGAAGTTGAAGAAGCCAAAAGTTACCTGGAGCCCTAGGCCCCCTGAGGATGGCACCTACAGATTTACCCTGATCTGCTCAGTAGAGGAGAGTGAGAATAATGTGGTATATAGATGGACCTTCCTGCAGGAGGAAGCTCTTATGTCCCAAGAGGAGTCATTCCCTAATGTCTCATGGAAAAGCAGTGAAAATTACCCCAACTTCTCATGCATAGCCACAACCTCTGTCAACAGTAGTTCCTGGCAGTTTCTTTTTGGGAATATCTGTCCAGGTTTTTATCTTCGTCACTAATCATACAGGCCTCAGGGTCACAATTCCAAAAAGAGTATGCAGTGATTCTTTATGAAAATGCAGCAAGGGAGTGTGGGCGAGAATTTTAGAGCAGTGCATTCTAACAGAAGTTTAATGGAAGCCAAACATGTAATTTAAAATTTTCTAATAGCCTATTAGAAAAAGAAAGAGGCAACATTAATTTTTACATTTTATTTAACTTAATATACCTAAAAAAGGAGTCCTGGTGTGGTGCTATAGGATAAGCACTCAACCACAAGGTCGGTTTGAACTGCAAGGTCGGCAGTTCAAATTCACCAGCCACTCTTTGGAAACCCTATAAAGAGTTGCTCTGTGTTGGAACCGACTGGATGGCACTTAACAACAACAATATATCCAGAATATCATCGTTTTCAATATGCATCCAATATTTTTTAATTAATCTTGAAATCGTTTATATCTTATCTTGTACTAAGTCTTTAAAATTCAGTGTGTATTTTATTGCTGTTGTTGTTAAGTGCCATGGAGTTGGTTCCAACCCATAGTGACCCTATACAGGGTTTCTGAGGCTGTAAATCTTTATAGTAGCAGAAAGCCTCATCTTTCTCCCATGGAGCAGCTGGTAGTCTCGAACTGCTGACCTTAAGGTTTGCAGCCCGATTTGTAACCACTATGCTATCAGAGCTCCTTTTATAGCATATCTCAAATTAGATGCTAAATACTCATGGACATATTTGATCTGTATTAAGACTTTATAAAATTTACAGTTGAAAATACATATTTACATACCCAAGTTGCTCTAACATGCTTACTGTTCTTTCAATAACTAAATCTTATATCAGTTTTAAATTTTAAATTTAATTAAAATTTTAAATTTTGTTCCACTAACCTCATTTCAAGGACTTGTACAGGGTTCATGAGGATAGTATTAGAAGCACAATATTAGAAGTTTGTGGAGAAAAATTTGTAGAAAGTTAACATATAAAGGGATGCAGAGAACCAAGGAACAAGACTATGTGAGTGATTTAAAAAAGGAAACTCTGGTGGCTTTTACTAAATGCCAAGCACTGTTCTAGACATTTTTTCCTTTTAATACAGTCTTCACAAGGTTACTATGAAGCAGATATTCTTATTATTCCCCACTATATAGATAAAGGAACTAAATCTCAGAGAGGCTAAGGAACTTATTAAAGATACCATAGCAAAAGCAAAATTGGAACTCTGTGAGTTCTGTCCTCTGTCCTTCCCTACAGGGAGACAGAATGCATGAAAGGTCTACCTAGGGTCTGATGATGCTAGGTCAGGCTGTATCTGGCAGATCGACCTAGATCCTAGCCCAAGAGGACTCTGTATTCTTTCTGTCTCAAGTCTGGAACTCCCTAACTACCATTTACAGAAAGAGGAAGCGTAGTTTGATGGTAGTGTGCTTTAAATCAGAAAGATGGCATTCAAATCCTAACTGAAGTACTTAAACTCTGTGACACTGGACAAGTCAGAAGTCTTTATACCCAGGAACTTATTTACCACTACAACTTCTTGCCTAGAACAATGTCTGCTCAATGCATTTCTGTAAACTGGAAATAAATATTTTCTGCAATATTATAGGATTTTTAAGAGGTTTGTAGGATGGCCATTATGTTCCATCTATCATTTGCTCCGATCTTACTTGTCATTGTTTGTATTAATATCACTCTCTTTTTTTTTTTTTCCAAAGGGCCTGAAAGAAGCAAGAATCATTGGATTATACTCTCCCTGATAATTCCTGCTCTTCTACTCTTTGGGATCTTCTGTAGCTTGTTCTTCATCTGGAAGCAAAAAAGACAATGTGCGTTTGCTGAAACCAATGATGTCTGCTAGTGCTAGGTCATTTCTCTGGGGCTTCCTTTCCTCTGGACAATTTTATGTACTCACATAATCCCCTCCTACACATAATCTTGCCTCCCAACGTCTCGCTTTATCTCCGAGTAATGAATGGGATAGGAAGCAGGTGTCGTTGGAGTTCTTTAATTCAAATTAGTTTAGACCAAAAGGGTTTATAGGGAAGGAGTGACTTACTACTTATTGATTATAATCTGTGGAAAGAACAGGAGTTGAGTTGACCTTAGGGATAGATACCATCAGAGCCTCAAATTTAGCAGAGCTCCTCATCTCTCACCGCCACTTCTCTCTTTGAGCCAATTTGACCCTCTCCTATTGCAGTCAATAAGGAGCCGTGGTGGAGTGGTGATCTAGTGCTTGGCTACTAACCAAAAGGTCATTAATTCTAAACCACCAGCTGCTTCATGGAAGTAAGATGTGGCGATCTGCTTCCACCCTAGTTGCCAGTTCTAGTCTGTCCTACAAAGTCACTATGAGTCAAAATCAACCCGACAGTAACAGGTTTGGTTTTTTGGATTGCAACCAACAGAGAGGTAGGTGTGAAGGGTGTGCCACAGCATGACCATGAGAGCTCCAGACTTACACAAATGAATAGCTCAACACTAGACAGGGGGGGAAAAATTGTTACCCTCCAACTCCAATTTGAAACTTCTCAGAAAATAGCTCTGATTTGGTCTTACTTTAGGGTAATGTGGTCATTTGTCACACTAATCAAGTGACCAAGGGGATGAGGTATTATGTTTGGCAGCTCCTTCTAGGATTTTCACTTATAGAGAGGAGAGGGAGTAGCTCACAGAAAAAAAGAACAGGAGGGCTAGAATATCTGAGGGCCCTGGAAGAATCAATGAGAGAGGAAAACCATTCTGGCTCCCACAGAGGGATTAGAGCTGTCCCTTTAGAGGGATGGAAGGAAGCTCCAGAGCCTTCTCCTCAGCTCAAGGTGACCTTATACTATAGGTACATCAGGGTTCACCCATTAAAGCTTTTTGCCTACCATTTCCCCAGAAATCTCTTTCCATCTTCTTTGATGCTCAAAGAAGCCTCTCTCCTCACAGCTTCTTGGTAAACCTTCACTAACTTCATTTCTCAGGTTCAACTCTAGCCTTCAGTTCTAGACAAGCTGAGGATCCAGTTGGCACAGCAGGTAATATCACCAGTGATGCTGTCTGTGGGGTCTCTAATCCATATGAAAGTTTCAAACAAAGCCTTACTACTCAACGTGGGGTCTATCAAACAGCAACCTGGCCATCACCCAGAAATGTAGAATCTTAGACCACACTCCAAAATACTGAGTCAGAATATGCATTTTTAAAAGATCCCCAGATGATTCATGTGTCCGTTGAAGCATAAGAAGCAATGTGCTAGTGATGGGTATTTTAGAGGACAAACACCACCACCAGAATAGACTCTTGAGAGACAGTGGCCAGAGCTAGGAGAAACTATCTGTCCTTGGTGGAATCTTGAGGGTTCCTAAGGCACTGATTTGTCATCACTGGAATGTGGTCTGTGATGAAGATGAAGTTATTTTCTCTACTTAGAGAATGAAGGAAAAAAAGACTAAATGGAATAGTAAACCTGTGACAGAAACAAGATTAAAACTGTAATGGAAAAGTAAAGCCAATGGTGTTGGTGGTTTGTGGTGTGCCATGGAGTCAGTTACAACCTATAGCGACCCTATACAGGGTTTCTGAGGCTATAAATCTTTATGGGAGCAGAAATCCTCATCTTTCTCCTGTGGAACACCTGGTAGTTGCAAACTGCTGACCTTGAAGTTAGCAGCCCAATTAATAACCACTACACTACCAGAGTCGAAATATACATAATTTAAGAGCATCACTGAGGCAGTGACTTTCCAATTCTTTTAAAAAAGCTATGAAATGCTTTCTTCAAGCAAGATATTATTCAGACCCCCAGTAACATAAGGCATGTAAAAATGAGATTGTTTTGATGGATGGTGGAGCAAAGAGGTGATATGCCTACCCTTACTCTTCTACCCCATCCCCATAGTCTTAAATTACCAGCTTGTAATCTGGAGCTCTTTGGAAACCCTATGCAGAGTCGCTATGGGTTGGAATCGACTCAACAGCACTTAGAAACAACAACTCTAGAGTTCTAAGGAATACCTATCTCTGCCCACTCAGATCAATCCCTGCTTTTAAAAAGCTCTTATCATCTCTCATAGAGGGATTTTCCCAAGGAGATGAAATAACAGAAGGGACTAAGAGGAGACAATTCAAGTATTTCAACAATACAGTATTTTCCCAGAAAGAAAAATGTAACCAAGAGAAAGGAGGCAAAAAATGGGAATGTGGACTATGAAGCTTCCCAAAAGCTCCCTTCTCACAATTGGCAGGGCAGAGAGCCCTCCATCCTCTCCAGTCTGGGCCCTCCTTTCTTGGCGCCCTAGTCAGGTAAGGATGAATGGAGAATTGATAGGGACATCACCATTATCTTTGTCTTCCTCCCTGCCCCAACACTTCTCGTTAGCTCCCAAAGTCTGCTTTTTTATATTCTCCAACATTTCTCCAAGATCCCCTCTTCACTTAGGCCCTAGTTTTTGCATCACCAATTTTTTTGTGCAATTATATAGTTATTTTTGGAGTCCTGCTGTGGCGCTGTGGATGAGCTGAATCTCAAGATCGGTTTGAACCACAAGGTCAGCAGTTCAAATATATCAGCTGCTCCTTGAGAACCCTATACCAGGTTGCTATGAGTCAGAACCAACTTGATGGCACTTAAACAGTGTTAATTATTTTAATTACAACTTTTATTATATGCTATGTACTGTATACAATTAAAAATAAATATCCTTCCAAATCCCAATCTCCTTTCAAATACCAACTTCCATGCCTCTTCTGGGGTCAGTAAATCCTTTATTCAAGTTCAAACTCACTTCTTATTGGTAACACGAACTTGCAAATTTTACTCTCTTACCCTCAATTTGTCTATGTCTTAGAAAATGAAAGTACCTATGTCTCAGAGTTGTTGTAAGGACTGAACCAGGTAGAAAAATGTTGAACACAGTGAGTGTTCTACAGATGGCAAATTCTATTATAGCTCAGTATTGGACCAGACTTCCCTTAATTTTTTCCTATACATAGTCCATAATTCAAAAATGTTTGTAACAGTACATTAACAGGGAACTGCCAGAAATCCAAGCCAGAGTCAGAAATGAACCTAGAACTAGGGATATCATTGCTTATGTCAGAGGATTTGGGCTGAAAGTAAAAAATACCAGAAAGATGTTGAGTTGTGCTTTATTGACTATGTGAAGGCTTTCAACTGTGAGAACGTGACAAACTTTGGATAACATTTCAAAGAATATGTGTTCATGAGAAACTTGTACATAAAACTGAGAGGCCATTGTTAGAACAGAACTTAATGGTTTAGGTGTGCACCAGGGTTTTATCCTTTCAGCATACTTGTTCAATCTGTATGCTAAGTAAATCATTCGAGAAGCTGGATTATATAAAGAAGAATGTGGCACTGGAGGCAGACTTCTTAACAACCTGTAATATGCAGATGATACAGTCTTGTTTGCTGGAAGCAAAGAGAACTTAAAATACTTATGACGAAGATCAAAGACTGCTCTCTTCAATATGGATTGCACCTCTATGTAAAGAAAACAAAAATCCTCACAACTGGACCAATAAATAGCATCATAATAAATAGAGAAAAGTTTGAAGTTGTCAACAACTTCAATTTGCTTGGATTCACAATCAATGTTCATAGAAGCAACAGTCAAGAAATCAAATGCCTGAACAAGACCTCTTTAAAGTATTCAAGAGCAAAGATGTCACCTTGAGGACTGAGGTGCACCTCAGCCAAGTCATGGCATTCTCTTTTACAAAAACTCTTTTTGTGTGTGAATTGAGTGAAGGTTTATAGAGCAGATCATTATTTTTACAGTCAGCTAGTCATACACTTCATCTCATCTCAGTGATTGTAATCCCCTCCATGTAACAACAGTTATCCCACTTCCTCCCTGTGGTTTTTTTTTTTTTTTTTTCTTCCTTTCTTTCCAGTCCACCCTCCTTTTTAACCCTTTTAAACTTTATCCTTAGGCAAATGTTGCCTTTTTTATCTTGAACGGTTGATCATTCTAAGGTGACTATACCTTATTAGTGTTGTTTTCCCCCACTATGTACTTACCTACCACTTGGTTGAAAATTAGACCATGAGTAAGAGTTCCATGTCAGATCTAAAGGGTGGCCAAGGGCCATAGTCTCTGATTCCTCCAGTCTCTTTCTGACCAATAAACCCACTCTTTTTTTTTTTTTTTAACAAGTTTGAATTTTGTTCAACATTTTCTTCCACTCCATCAGGGACCTTCTAATGTGATATCTTTCAGAACAATTTGTAGTGGTAGCCCAAACAACCTCTAGTTTTTCTGGTCTAAGAGTTGTGGAGACTGATCACATGTTCCATTAGTCCATTGGACTAATTGATTCCTAGCATCTTAGTTTTCATTACTCTTCTTTCTTCTGCACATGGAGAGACCAATAGTTGCCACCTTAGATGGCCACTCATGGAGCTTTTAAGATCTTACCAAAGTAGAATGTAGAACACGTTCTTTGTGGACTAAGTAATGCCAGTTGACCCTGATATACCCTGAGCCTGTAGTCGTGAGCCCCTAGGTCCAGCAACTCTTTGCCTCAAGGTATTTGGTAATGTTTTAAAAGTTTCATCATTTTGCCCCTGCATGCTCCACCACATTCATAGATGTGTACAGATATCTGTCAAACCCTTATATATATGTAGGTATACTCCCACTCTCCCTCCCATACCCATTCATTTATATACCCATAGAACTCTGTTTGTTGTTTCAGGGTTATGTATATAACAGTAATTACCTCTATCCCCTTGAACCTTTACATTCCGCCCTGTGTCTTCACCTGTATTCAGCATTCTGCTGCTAGTCTCCCTCTTGTTCTATATTGCCTTCTCCATCACCTGAGTTAACACATGTCTACCTACCAGCCAGCGAATTACCCTCCCTTCCCTCCCACCCCTGGTAACCATCAAAGATGTTTCTTTTAGCATGAAAACTTTTTCTTGACTTTTTACAGTAAGAGTCTCTCATACAATAAATAATTGTTCTTGGGTGATTGACTAACTTTACTCAGCATAATGTCCTCTAGGTTCATCTATGTTATAAGATGTTTTTCAGACTAATCGTTATTCTTCAACATTGCTTAGTATTCCATTAGGTGTATATACCAAAGTTTGTTTAACCATTCTTCTGTTGATAGTCATTTAGGCTGTCTCCATCTTTTTTCTATTATGAATAGTGCTGCATTGAACATTGCTGTGTATATATCTACTCTTGCCAAGACTCTTATTTCTCAGCGATATATATACCAAGTAGAAGCATTACTGGCTCATACAGTATTGCTATTTCTAACCTTTTGAGGAAGCACCATATCTTTTTTCTGCAGTGGCTGCACCATTTTGGAGTTCCACAAGCTATGTAGGAGGATCCCAGTCTCTTCACACCTTCACCAGCATTTGTTGTTTCTTTTCTTTTCTTTTTTGAACTTAGCTATTAATGCTGGGATGAGGTGATATTTCATTGTTGTTTGATTTGCACCTCTCTAAGGCTCCTGGTGATACTGTGGGTTAATGCACCAAACTTCAAAGCCATTTGAATTGCAAGGTCAGTAGTTCAAGCTCACCAGTTTCTCCTTGGAAACCCTTTACAGGGTCGCTATGGGTCAGAATCAACTCGACACCACTTAACAACAACAAGTCTCATGGTGTGGTGCTGTAGGATCAGCACTGGACTGTGAAACACAGGTTGGCATTTCAAACCCACCAGATGTTCCTTGGAAACCCTATACAGGGTCTCTATGAGTTGAAATGGACTCAATGGCACTTAACAACAACAACAGCAATGGCTAATGGATCCTGGTGTGGCACTGTCATCACACTGGGATGCTAACCACAATGTCAGTTGTTCAAATCCATCAGCCCTATTTAGGGTCACTATGAGTCAGAAGCAACTCAACTGCACTTAACAACAAAAATTACTAATTCATACGTTTGTTGGCCACCCGAGTGTCTTCTTTGATGAAGTGTCTGTCCATGTCCTCTGCCATTTTTTAATTGAGTTTTTGTCTTTTTCTTGTAGAGGTATTGTAGTTTCCTATAACTTCTAGAGTTGAGTCCCTTTTCTGATATGTCACTGGAAAAAAAAAAAATATTTTCCAAGTAAAAGACTCTCTTTTGGTGAAGTATTTTGACGTACATAAGTGTCTAAATTTCAGAAGGTTCCAGTCATCTGTTGTGTCTTTTACTGTTTATGTGTTTTCAGTTATATTTGATAGTACATTAATGCCATTTATCAGAGCCCCTAAGTTTGTCCCTATTTTTTCATTGATGATCTTTATAGTTCCAGGTTTTACATTTAAGTCTTTAATCCACGTTGTTTGTTTTTGTATATAGTGTGAAATATGGACCTTGTTTCATTTTTCTGAAAATGGATTTCTAAATTTTGCCAGCACCATTTTTTTAAAGAGATTATCTAGTCCCCATTTAATGTGTTTGGCCCTTTGTCAAAGATCAGCTGACTATATGTGGATGAGTTTACTTCTGGGGTCTCAATTCTGTTCCATTGATCTATGTATCTTTCGTTGTACCAGTATGAGGCTGTTTTGATCACTGTGGCTGTATAGTAGACTTTGAGATCAGGATGTGAGAGACCTCCAACTTTGTCCCTGTTCTTAAGAAATGTTTTGCTTTGTTTATCAAAAGTCTCTTTCCTTTCCATAAAAGGTTAGTGATCTGTTTTTCTATCTCTTTAAAGAATGATGTTGGAATCTGAATTGGGATTGCATTGTATCTATAGATTGCTTTCGGTAGTACTAACGTTTTCATAATGTTAAGTCTTTCTATCTGTGAGCATGGTATATTCAATTTTTGTAAGTCTCTTTTGTTGTCTTGTATTAGTGTTTTGTGGTTTTCTTTATATAGGTCTTTTCTCTCCTTAGATATATTCCTAAGTATTTCATCTTTTGAGTAGCTGTGTAAATGATAAATTATTTCCTTTCCAGAACTCTTTTTGTTAGGGTAAAAGAATCTGACTGATTTTTGTATGTTGGTCTTATAGCCTTCCATTTTGTTGAATCTTTCAGTGAGTTCCAATAATTTTCCTGCTGGGTCTCTGGGATTTTCTATATATAGAAAATTGGAGGTTCTACTGCTAACTTGAATTCCTTTAAATTCCCTTTCTTGCCTTATACTTCTGGCTAAGACTTCTAGCACAATATTGAGTAGGGGTAGCAATAAAGGGCATCCTTGTCTGATTCCTGTTCACAGAGGGAATGTTTTCAGTTTCTCTACATTGAAAGTAATGTTGGCCAAGCGATAGTATTTTCTATTGCCTTATATGCATGTGAAACCTGGACAATGAAGAAAGAAGACTGTAGAAGAATTGATACATTTGAATATGGTATTGGTGATGAATATTGAAAATACCATGGACTGTCAAAAGAACAAACAAATCTGTCTTGGAAGAAGTACAACTAGAATGGTCCTTAGAAAGCAGGATGGCAAGACTTCATCTCTCATACTTTGGACATAATATCAGAAGGGGCTAGTACCTGAAGAAGTACATCACACTTGGAAAAGTGTAGGGTCAGCAAAAAAGAGAAAAGCCCTCAACAAAGTAGATTGACTCGGTGGCAGCAGCAGAGTGCTCAAACATAACAACAATTGTCAAGATGCTTTGTTCTGATGTGCATAGGGTCACTATGAGTAGGACACGACTCTATGGCAGCTAGCAGCAATAACACATAGTCCATACAGGGCAGTACTGAGTTGTGGGTAATAGCATCAAGGGCCAGGCTGCTGGCATTCAAATTCTGGCTCCACTATTTACTTGAGCAAATGTCTAAGTTTTATGTCCTCCAGATTCCTCATCTATGAAAAATAAATAAGGATAGTATTGTCTATACTTCATGGAGTTTTATGCAGATTAGGTCAATAGAAAGCATTTGTAACAGTGTCTGGCATATACTGTTGTTGGGTGCCATTGAGTCTGTTTCTTGGCTATAATCTTTATATAAGCAGATCACCAGGTCTTTCTCCCACAAATCAACTGGAGGGGCGGGGTCAAACCACTAATCTTTCAGTTATCAACTGAGTACTTAACCATTCACACCACCTTCTTGACACATAAAAACCCATTGCCATCCTGTCAATGCTGACTCAAAGTCACCCTAAATGGAATTTCCAAGACTATAAATTTTCACAGTAACAGACAGCCTCATCTTTCTCCTGTGGAGAGGTTGATGAATCTGAATTTAGGATTAGCAGCCCAACATTTAATCCACAGTGCTTCCAGGGCTCCTTTCATGGCATGTGGTAGGCACTTAATAAATGTGAGCCATTGTTATTATCCTCATACACCTAGACCAAATTAGCTATCTAATGTGTCCTCAAAACAGAGTTGATATTTACCTAGTGTGCCATAGTAGTTGTTCACAGCAGATACCTATTCTGATTGCCCTTTGCCCAGGTCATTGAAGTTGTTAAATATTTTAATATCATCTTAATTTTTAATAAAAGCACCTTTCCCAAGATGGTGCTTCAGGTTCCACAACTGCCTTTAATCATACTGCTCCCTCCACCAGGAATACCCTTTCATCTATCAAAATCCTGCCCCTACTTTAAGGCAAATTCAAATACCACCATCTTCATCAGTTTTTCCCTGCTTTCATAACCAAAGATCATTTCTTCCTATCTTGGCCCTTTTCTCATATGTTCCATATGACTTGTAAAATTTTGTCATCATTAATTTGAATTTACATTGGATGCCCCCGCTAGATCTGATGCTAAATAAGCTTTCAGGACCATATCGAATTTATCTTTGTGTTTCTTGGAACACTTGTTGCAGTGTTTGACATGACTTATCCAATGAGGCCAGTTCTTTCATTCAGAGTAGCTGAGTCCATTGCATGCCATACTCAATAAATGTTTATCAAATGAATGAGTAAATAAATACTTGAAAAGAAAGAGGGGTGGGTAGAGTAGGACCTATGAAAGACTGAGAAAAACCTCTCCACTAATTTCCTGGGTCTCATCTGAGGAAGGAGTCAGAGCAGGTTTGGATCCTTACTACAAAGCAAGGGAAAGATAGGGGTTTGTATACTTAAAAAAAAAAAATCAATTCTGCACAATATGTTCCCGAATGCACTATTGGCTAAAATCTATGCACCATGGTTTCCCAAGGGTTTAAGAAGCTGGAAACTGCCCCTAAGTATGCCAGGCCCACTTCAGACAGCAACTCTGACAGCAGCTCAACAAGTGAGGAGGAAGAGAAGAGGACAGCGAAGCAAGAGCCCACCAGTAGAAGGGATACGGTGTATCACCTTGCCATTCAAGAGGACACAGCCTCTAAGGGAGAAGCAGAATATGATTCAGACAATACAGTACTTAAGTTTGTGGATGAAGGGACTACAGTGTATTCTCAAGTGTCCCCCAGGTTTCAGGTGAGTCCTTTTGATCACCTTACCCTTCCTACCCCTCCCACATCCAGTATCCTAGATAACTAGACCCACCAAACTTTGGAGAGTAGGATGGAGGGTGAATAGGAGCAGGCATATGAGCAAGGAATCATGGGTCTATCCACATTCAGCAAGCTTCAAGTTCCTTGGGATGAGAGTACTCACCCCTCAGCTCCATAGGGCCATTATTTATAACAGAGGGAGGTGTTGGGAAGCCAGAGGAGTTGTCCCCATTATACTAAGGCAGCTCCATCTCCTATGTAAGATCAGAAGGGTTGCGGTGAAACTCGGGAAATCTCTTTGGTGAGTCTGTCTAATCTGATGTTCTCTTGCAGGAAAAGATGCCAACTCCTCAAAAGAGAGACAGTTTACTCACAGTGTACTGTACTGTACAGAAGTCCAAGTTGGTGAGAACAATTTCCTTTTGTTGCTTCTGTAACATATCTCAAACGCCAAATCCCATAAAGTGAGGAATTATTTCCTAGAGCATTTTAATTGGCAGTATTAAATTCCCACAGCTGAAGAACTTGTACCATTACACACTCCTTGGCACACTCCATGGTTTCCAAATATGCTTTTTTAAAATCCTGGTTTACATTTATATGGTCAAAAGCTGAAAATTTCAAATTCTACTAGAAAGTGTTTCCTGTCTACTCAGCAGTGCAGTGGTTTTCTCACTTCCAAAGTTTGAAAATCTGTGGGAACTGCACACATAACTTAGAAAGTAGTTGCATAATAAACACTTATTCAGTTATGCAGTTCAATCCAACAGTCATCTGATTTGTGTCTTGACTTTTATAGATGGTCTAATGATTAGCCAGCTACCAACTTGAACTTCACTTTTGGCCTTCGGACAAATGTATTCTGATCACTGCATTCCCAAAGCTGCTTTCCTAGCCTTTTGTGTTTGGATAAATACTGGTCCATCTTAAAGTAATGTATACACTTTCAGGACCATGTCTAATTTACCTTTGTATTTCTCAGAACACCTGTCATGGTGTTTGGCATGGCTTATTCAATAAGGCCAGTTCTTTCACTAACGGTAGCTGAGCCCATCATATGCCATATTCAATAAATGTTTATCAAATGAATGGGTAAATAAAGGCTTAAAAGGAGAAATGGTAGAATAGAACCTCCAAGAGACTGAAAAAAAACCCTCTTTACCTTGCCCTTAGTTTCAGATTTTCTATCAGTCACCGCACATTTGTTTACTCTTTCATGTCTATCACACCACCCACCAAAAATTGAGACTCCCCCTGAAACCACCCTATCCACAATGTAAATGGAAATCTATGTATTTTTTCAATCAAGTTCTTAAATACATGTATCTCTTATCTTCACAATTTTCAAGACCAGGACTTCTGAAGCAGATTTAATGTTCCCTTAAGGCCATTGTTGCCCACTTGGTCAGAAAATTCTTGAACCTACTTTAGTTACTAATTTCTGGCTCATGTCTCTGCTCTATCTTAGCTTCACCTTCTTCTCTGTATCATCTTCTCTGTATCACCAAGTCCCATCTGTTCTTTAGATGAATGTTCTGAAACAAGGGGATTTTCAGAATACTTAAAAGGTGAAGGCTTAATGGTCTGTACCATTAAGAACTTAACTTTAGAACTTAACTTCTAATGACCTGAATTATCTTTATATGAATATTTGTCTTATTTCTCCAGCTAAGGCAGAGATTGGGATCATTAGACAGTAGTCCTCTGAGGGAAAGGTTTTCGTTGTCTTTTTTTGTTTTTCCCTATCTCCTTGATTTGGTGAGCTAAACTCCTTTGCACAGCTTTTATATTTAGAAAATGTTTCATAAATCCTTGTCATCAGCTTGGTTGATTTCACATTTCCTAGACCAATCTACATGATCTTACTTCATGTTACTGTTGCTGTTGTTGTTAGGTGTTGTTGTCAAGTTGGTTCCTACTCTTAGCCACCCTATACACAACAGAACAAAACACTGCCTGGTCTTGCACCATCCTCACAATTTTTGTTGTGTTTGAGCCCATTGTTGCTGCCACTATGTCAATCAGTATTTGGGGGGGTGTCTTTCTCTTTTACTTGATCCTCCATTTTTCCAAAAATGATGGTCTTCTCCAGTGATGGGTCCTTCCTGATAATATGTCTAACGAACTAGAGACGAAGTCTCACCATTCTCGATTCTAAGGAGCATGCTGGCTGTACTTCTCCCAAGACAGGTTTGTTTGTTCTTCTGGAAGTCCATGGTGCTTTCAGTATGCTTTGCCAACACCATAATTCAAATGCGTAGATTCTTCTTTTGTATTTCTTATTCATTGTCCAACTTTCACATGCACATGAAGCAATTGAAAATATCATGATTTGGCTCAGGTTCACCTCTGTCCTAAAAGTGACATCTTTGTTCTTGAAAACTTTAAAGAGGTCTTTTGAAACAGATTTGCCTAACGCAATACATCATTTGATTTCTTGATTATTGCTTCCATGATCATTGACTGTGAGTCCAAGCAAATAAAAGTCTTTGACGACTTCAATCTTTTCTCCATTTATCATGACTTTGTTGGTCCAGTTGTGAGGATTTTTATTTTCTTTATATTGAGTTGCAATCCAAACTGAAGGCTGTGGTCTTTGGTCTTCATCAGTAAGTATTTCAAGTCCTCTACACTTTCAGTAAGCAAGTTGTGTCATGTGCATATCACAGGTTATTAATGACTCTTCCTCCAATCCTGATGAATGCTCTTCTTCATACATCAGCTTCATGGATTTTTCTCAGCATACAGATTGGATAGGTATGGTGAAAGGTGGTGTACACTTCTCCTGGTTTAAAACCAGTCAATATTCCCTTGTCTATGCACAGGTTTCTCATGAACACAATTAAGCGTTCTGAAATACTCATTCTTCACAATGTCATTCATAGTTTGTTATGAGCCACACAGTCAAATACTTTTGCATAGTGAATACAGTACAAATAAACTATCTTTCTGATGTTCTCTGCTTTCAGCCAAGATCCATCTGATGTCAGCAATGATATCCCTAGTTACACATCCTCTGGCTTGAATATCTGGCAGCTTCCTGTGGATATACTGTTACAATAGTTTCTTTAATTATCTTCAGCAAAATTTTACTTGTATGTGTTATTAATAATATTGTTCAATGATTTCCACATTCTGTTGGGTTGCCTTTCTTTGTGATGGGCAAATATATGAATCTCTTCCAATCAATTAACCAGCTACTTGACTTCCTAATTTATTAATATAAACAAGTGAACACCTCGAATGCAGCATCAGTTTGTTGAAACATTTCAATTTGTATTCTGTCGATTCCTAGAGTCTTATTTTCAGCCAATGCCTTTAGTGCTGCTTGGATTTCTCCCTTCAATAACACCAGATCTTGATCATATGGTACTTCTTGGAATAATTGAATACTAACCAATTCATTTTGGTAAAGTGACTCTGTATGTTCCTTCCATATTCTTTTGACGCTTCCAGTGTTATTCAATATTTTGCCCATAGAATCTTTCAATATTGAAACTTGAGGCTTTGATTTTTATTTTAGTTCTTTCAGCTTTAGAAATGCTGAGCCTGTTCTTCCCTTTAGGTTTTCTAACTCCAGATCTTTGTCCATTTTATCATATATACTATTTGACTTGGTCTTCTTTAGCTGCCCTTTGATGTTTACTGTTCAACTTTTTACTTCCTCATTTCTTCCTCAGCTTCTCTACACTCAAGAGAAAGTCTCAGTCTCTTCTGACATCCACTTTGGTCTTTTCTTTTCTTTTTTCCATGACCTTCTGCTTTCTTCCTGTATGATGTCCTTGATGTCATCCCCCAACTCTTCTGGTCTTCAGTCATTAATGTCTAATGCCTCAAATCTGTTTTTCAGATGGTCTCTAAACTCAGCTGGGATATGCCCAAGGTCATATTTTGGCTGTTGTGAACGTGTTTTCATTTTCTTCACTTCAGTTTGAACTTTCATATAAGCTATTGATGGTCTGTTCAAAAGTCTGCCCCTGGCCTTGTTTTGGCTGATGCTATTGAGATTCTCCACCATCTCTTCCCACAGATGTAGTCAGTTTGATTTCTGTGAATTCCAGCTCATGAGGTCCATGTGTACAGTTGCCTTTTGTGTTGTTGAAAAACAATATTTGCAATGACTAGGTCATTGGTCTTACAAAATTCTGTCATGAGAGCTCCAGCATTATTTATCACCAAGACCATAGTTTCCAGCTACTGATCCTTCATCTTTGCTTTCAACTTTTCCATTTCAATTGCCAGTAATTATCAATGAATCTTTATTGCATGTTTGATCAATTTCAGACTAAAGAACTTAATAGAATGTTTTAATTTCATCATCACTGGCTTTAGTGGTTGGTACATAAATTTGAATAACAGTGGTATTAACTGGTCTTCCTTGTAAGTGTATGGATATTTTTCTATCAAGATATCATTATACTTCAAGATAGATCTTGAAATGTTCTTTTTGAAAATGATTGTGATGCCATTCCTCTTTAATTTGTTGTTCATGGCATAGTAAACCATATGATTTTCTGATTCAAAATGGCCACTATCAGTCCATTTTAGCTCATTGGTGGTGGTATTGGTGTGCCATGGAGTCAGTTCCAACTCATAACAACTCTATAGGGTTTCTGAGGCTATACATCTTTATGGGAGCAGAAAACCTCATCTTTCTCCTGTGGAGCCGCTGGTAGTTTTGAACTGCTGACCTTGAGATTCACAACCACTGAACTATCAGAACTCTTTAATAGCTAGGACTTCAATCTTTACACATTCCATTTTATTTTTGAAAACTTCCAAATCAATTTTCTTAGATTCATACTTTGTATATCCCATGTTCTGATTATTAATGGGTGTTTGCAACCATTTCTCCTTTGAGTTGTACACCATCAGCAAATGAAGGTCCTGAAAGCTTAACTGTATCCACTTCATTAAGGTCAACTCTTTTGTGAGGATACAGCTCTTCCCCTGTCATATTTTGAGTGCTTTCCAAGCTGAGGGGCTTATATTCCAGCACTGTATCTGACAATATACCATGGCTATTCATAAGGTTTTCAGTGGTTAACCATTCAGAAGTGGTCCGCATCTCCTACTTCCTTGCCTGTCTTAGTCTTGAAGCTCCGTTAAAACCTTTACACCATGGGTGACCCCTGATGTTTAAAATACTGATGGCATAACTTATAGCATCACAGCAACACCACATTATGCAGACAGACGAGTGTTGGTTACTTCGATAGGATGAACAAACAGTCATAGCTTGGCCTCACCTACCATTTTCTCACAGCACAGAGCTAAGGAAATGCCAACTTCCAAATTTTATTAATTATGTTCTTTTGTGTTCTGGCTCACAGGTGGAACCACCACCACAAAAGAATGATTACTCTTCTGAAATCTCAGACTATGAAAATTTCTCCTGAAAAGAAAAGCAGCTACTCTCTCTTTTCTGAAGTTGGAGAAGCAACTGGACCTCCTAGGTCTTGGGGCTCCTGCAGACAGAATGCTTCCATTTGTGTCTTAGCGATGCCTGGGCTCATCTCCCCTTCTTCTCACCCCATGTGGCTTCCCACACCTTTAATAAATCAGAACCAAGTAAGGCATGTGAGGGCCCTAAACACTGATAATGTGTGTAGTGCCCCTTCTGCTTATTCACACATTTGAATAGGATAGATGAGTTCTGAGCTATCCATGATGTAACTTCTTTTTAAATGAGACTATAATATTAGCAGTGGGAGAAAGATGAGACTTTTTGCTCCCCAAAAGATTTCTAGCCTTAAAAACCCTATACTGGGTTGCTATGAGTCAGAATCAACTCAAGGACACTTAATAACAGCAATAGCATAATGTTAACAATTAAACACAAAAGTGGTGTGTGCTTTGTTGTTGTTGTCAAGTGCTTTTGAGTCGGTTCTGACTCATAATGATCCTGTATAGGATTTCCAAGACATTTTAAATCTTTACAGGAGCAGAAAGCCTCATCTTTTTCTCAAAGAGCATCTGGTAGGCTCAAACCATGGACCTTGTTGCCCACAATCCAGTGTTTATTGTATGGAGCCCCATGCTCTCAGTATATACCAGTATCTCATTTATTAGTGTATATAGAGTAATATCAAGTACTGTGTTCCTTATAACAGATAATAAAAATCAAAGCTGACTTGATGCACAGACTAAAACTTTTCATGTTAGAGAAATATTTATATTTCTAGTAGATTTGAACATTTACTATGTTAAAATTTTATTATTACCTATGTTTTGTTATTGTTAAGTGTTATCAAGTCAGTTCTGACTCATAACTACCCTGTATAGAGTTTCCAAGGAGTGTCTGGTGGGTTTGAACTGCCAACCTTGTAGTTCAATTGGACCTGTGACCCAGTGCATTATCTTGTAGCACCACACCAGGATGCCCATGTTACTATTATATTAAATGTAAACTAGATTGTGTTCATATAGATGTATGACAAACAGTTTAGGGTTAAAGTTATAAATATTATTGTGCACGAAATTCCAGGCATAACTTTATGTAAATGTTATACATTTTTAAAGTAGCTTAATTGAATTCATTGTGGTGATCAACTTATTCAAGTTCCTTCACTTTTTCATATCATCTGAGTACCCTTTGGTTGTTTAACAGGGCACATGCAAGAGCTTAGTCTTGTGTTTGTATCAAGGCAAAGAGCATTGCTGCCTCTCCTAGCTGGAACTGCTTGATCAGCTAACCTGGATGTATAAGTCTCAATATGAGTCAAAGACTATTACCTATTAATATAATCTGTCCTCACCCAGCTGGATCCAGTTGCATACTAGGCATGTGTAGCAAGAGTTAGACCCTACAACCCACCTCCAATTTTTGATTTTTAGACAAAAATAATATGCTCCCAAGAGATCATGGAGATAAGGAATTTCAATTCAAAAGGGAGGGACCATAGGAGACAGATGTCAGTGAAGGCGTTGAAGTATTAAAGGTCTTATAGCTTAAACAACCTTGCATATGGGTGCCCTTGCGACCTTATATGAGCTTTCTGGCCAACATGCACAGGAGCTGGTATCTGTTTTATTTAATGCCTTGTCAGTTCTCTTCCACTGTGGTGTTTCCTGTGTCCTGTTTGCTTGGTCTCAATGGTTCTTTGTTTTGGACACTTGGTGCTCATATTTTGTTGCTGCTATAATATAAGCACATGGTTACTGGGTAATTGCTTTCTTCACCTAGACTCCATCTTGGAGTTCATGGGCTATAGATATCATTGCTACATTTGTTCTTTTCATGTTCATACTGTTTCCTCCTTTCAATTGAAATAGTGGTGGTGGTTATGTGTCGTGGAGTCAGTTTCGACTCATAACGACCCTGTACAAGGTTTCCAAGGCTGTAAATCTTTACAGGAGCAGAAAGCCTCATCTTTCTCCTGCAGAACAGCTGGGAGTTTTGAACTGCTGAGCTTGCAGTTCGCAGCCCAATTCACTACCACACCACTTCAAATTCTTCCAACGGGACCTAAACTGATCATCCTTGGCACCATCTTCTAAGCAGTTGCTAAAAAGAACCCTATCGATACTCTCATTCTGTTGTACAAAGATCTATGTAAAATGATATTCATTGAAGTATTATTTTTTAAAAAAAGCTGTTTGATGAACCCAACCTATATTTATGTATGTTGTTGTTGTTGTTAAGTGCCGTCAAGTTGGTTCCGACCCATAGCGACCCCATGCAGGGTTTCCAATGCTGTAAATCTTTACAGGAGCAGAAAGCCTCATCTTTCTCCTGCGGAGCAGCTGGTAGTTTCAAACTGCTGACCTTAAGGTCCGCAGCCCAATTTGTAACCACTACGCTACCAGAGCTTCCTGCTTGTGTATGTAGTAGCTCAAAATACCAACTGAGAGGGAAAGAGTCTTCACATCAAGTATCAATCCTATGCCCTGTGTATGTAGGATTGATAGGGATGGGCAACTTAGACATTGGCTACCTAAAATGGTGGGGATATAAAGGCACGAAGTGATTGGCTTACAAGTTTTCAAGGGAGAGTTTAGTTTGCTCTGATTGGTGACCATGTTCATCATCAATAAAGGGAAGTGAAGGAAAAGCAGCAATGAAACTGCGAGCTGAGCCCTACAATGCTCAATAGTCTCCTGTGAACCCGAATGGAGACCTGGTTACCCAGCAGTGTGGCAAGTCCAGGGGACTCTTGGACCCAGAGTCAGCGACATAGCCACAGAGGGCTAGAGTGGAGAGTGAAGCATCCAGCTGATAAGAAGAGAGTTCACATGCATAACTATACCAACACTTGCAGATAATACCCACTTAACCTGGCTTCAATGACTGGATGATCAGAGCTCAACCACAAGAAGAAAGAAGAGGGAAAAAAGATAATCTGATATAATTTGATGAACTTGACATACACTTATGAAAACAGTAGCTTAAAATAGAGAACAAATCTTCACAGTGGGGATCATTCCCACCCACTTCGCACACAGAGAGAACAGGGATGGGCAACTTGGACATTGACTACCCAGAATAAGGGGGCTACAGAGGCAAGAAGTGACTGGCTTACAAGCTTTGAAGAGAGAGCATAGATCCAGAGGACATGGAGCAAGGTAGACTCTCCACTGAGTAGTATCCATTCTGTCTATTCGGGGCTGATGAAAGGAGATGCTGATAGGTCTCTTGCAATACAATAGCAAATAATTGTTATCAGCTCTGATTGTAAGGGCTGGAAATGTAAAAGTAGACATTTTGTGGCAAAGGGAGGGGAGTGATTAACTTTGCAGTCTAGGAGTGGAAGTCCCTGAGACCATCAAGGGAAAAAAGCGGAAAACAGAACCCTACGCAGAGAAGCAGTGATGCCAGGGATGGAGGCAGAGACGATGACATAGGGAGATGGAGCAGCTGGGGACTTTGGACTTGGAGAGGAAGACGGGCTGTGTGCAGACAACCAGGGGGCAAGCTTGTGACGATATCAATGTGAAGGGATCAATGTGAAGCTAATGTTCTCCCATGTAAACTATCACATAATTCACAATAAAGCATTTAAAAAAAAAAAGGGGGGGGGAGTTTAGTTTCAGAGTGTGCAGGGCAAGGTAGAATCCCCACTGAAGAGTTTTCATCTTGTCTATACAGGTCTGGTAAAAAGGAGATGGGGATAAGATTCTTATGATTCAATAGTGAATAATTGTTATGACTAATTGTGACTGTCACACCTGTAAAGGTAGAAGTTGTATAACAAAAAGGGGGGAGAAGTTAATCTTACAGTCCAGGAACAGAGGACCCTAGGGCCATCAAAGGAGAAGAGCACAAGTGGAATGTGGGCCTTATCCAGACAAGCAGTGCTATCAGAGATGGAGAGAGAGCAGATGAGGACTCTAGACTCATGGAAATAGAAAGACTGTGTGCTGGCAGCCAGGAGGCAGGTTTGCAGAATGTGCCCTTTGGTTGTTTAAATGATTGTATATTCCTGAGTGTTTTTATGTACATCCTAAAAAATAAAAACAAAGGGAATAAAAGCAATACTGTTGAATAATGATGCACTGAGGAGACTGTTATCATTGCAATGAAATTATGAGTGTAAAACTGATGTTCTCCAATGTAAACTATCACTCAACTCACAATAAAAACTTAAGAAAAAGAATCACTATCAAATAAATAAATAAAAGGTTGGAAATAACTTAGATGTCCATTAGTGGGTGTACTGGTTAGGGATTTGTGTCAACTTGACTAGGCCAGAATTTCCAGAGGTTTAACAATTGAGATGTGCTTATTACCATGGTGACGAAGCCTCATACAGGCATAGGTAACTCTATGATGAGTGGCCAATCAATTCTCTAAAACTATGATAGCCAATCAATTAAAGGGATGCTTCCTGGGAAGTGTGGCCTGTTCCCAATATAATAGACACGCGGGTGGGAATTTTCCTCTCTTTCTCTGGGGATCTGGGACTCTGCAATTGAAAGCCAGTTCCTTGATAATAAACTTCTGTCTATATAACTGGCCTACAACAGTAATGGTCATATATTTAACTTATCTTTGACTTGTACTCATAACATCATCATGCAAATTTGTGTTACATGCACCTTACAGCTACTCTGTTGCCTTTAATGTTGTATTTCTGCTGTCATATTCTCCTGCACATGGATCTTGGAGTCAGTATGGCTTTTATGGACTTGAAGAGGTCCTTCCAGGTAGCCAGGCAGGGCTTCATATACAATAGGAGCTAAAGTACTGCTTGTTCACTGATTGTCTCATTGCATGGATAATTGTCTTTGTAAGGCATCACCATAGAAGCTCAACAATCAGACACATGATACTACAATTTTGTACATTGTTGTTGTTAATTTTTGAGTCATTTCCAACTCATAGTGACCCTGTATAGAGTTTCCAAGGAGCAGCAGATGGGTTTGAACCACCAACCTTGCAGTCCTGTGCTTTATCCTACAGTGCCACATTAGTATACACTGAATAAATTTGGCCATTTCAAGAGCTACACAACCCAGGATATTTGAAAGACCATCATCAGTAATGCTCGGTGTCAATAATGTTCGTCTAGACTGTACTGACTCCTACCATCTGCTCCCTTTGCTGGCCAAACCCCTTGATCTCCAATTTTTAACTGCCAGTCCCTTGCTTGAGTGCCTTCCCCCACAGCTCAAATGACTCTTGAATATATTTTCCCATGTTTTACCCTTGACACTTGCTCTAGGATGTGTTTGTCCACACTTCTCTCTGGGAAAAAGGTATCCTGGCTGGGCACACAGTTCCCAGGAAAAAGAGATCAGGTGAGGCATAAGCAAGTGATTGCCCCTAAAATCAGAGATTCTGCTGTTCTAGTGTGAATACGACTCGACTCGGGACAATGACAACTCATTAGGAGACCAAACCCCTCTCCAGCAACATTAAATTATTATTTTTTTTAACAAGACATTTGATCATTTCATTATTCAACAAAACTCCATTATTTTTTATTTAGCTTTCTGATTCTGTGCTTGTGCCTTCAACACTTTCACAATGATTTTCTGTTCCTCAATAAAGAAAGCACATTTGATCCTGTCACAGATACATTTAGCACACATGGAGCCACCACAGGCCCTGCTGACATGTTTCTTTGTCTTGGGCAACCTCATGAGAACTTTAGGTCTCATAGCACAGACCCTTCACAGTTGGCCTGGGCACACACTGCATGCAGATTTGGTGCTTTACCAACTTTCTTGGTATAGAGGTAAACAATTTTATTACCAAGGGTTTGGGACAGTTTTTTTTGTTACTAGCTGTGTTGTAGGACAGCCTAAGATGGTATGTTAAATGCTGGACAATTTTGAATGCCCCTACACAGCATCCCTGGAAAAGGAAGAAGGCACTCAAGAGTTCAAAGGTCAAATATCTGGATATGTATTTATCGACATGTACAATGCCATTTGGCTTCTGTAGAGTATAGGGAAGACACAGAAATTTAATTCCATCAAGGAATTTAGACCACCTCTCCATAACACCACAACTTTAAATTCACATGTTAAACACAGTCTAATGCCAATGAAGACCCAAGTCTCCACAGTCTAACCTGTGGAGTCTCTGGGTAGGACCTCTTCCAATTTACTCTTGTTTCTGTCTGGGTTTAAACACTCATCTGTCTTCTTCATAGTCTTGTTGAAGGGGCTGGCATTAAGGCTCAGGGGAGCCCAGTGTACTGCCTTGTCCCCAGTGTCTCATTTGGAACATTCAGTTATCTGAGTCCTCCCTACAGTGTGCCATGGGGACTAAGAACTTTAGTAGACTAAAACATGTGAGGAAAATTGTTAAGAATCCAAAATATATTTCTAATAATGTATCTTGCTAAATCAAAAGTCATAACATAGACAAAGTTGGTCTCACTGCCCTATTATCAGTTGGGCTTTGGGTGGTTTTTCTATTCAGAGATGGGCTTGTTTTGCACCATCTAATCTCACTCCTAACCACTCCCCCTTGTGGCCAACTTGTCAAAAGTTAAAGTGTAATACATGGTGGGAAAGTATTTTCTCTGTATTTGATTAAAGTCCAAGCCCTGACCACCTTGGGGAAACTGTCAGTTTAATAACCACCAACTAGTCCAACTTTTAAAAGGAGACTGTTTCCTTTTCCTCTAAGTCACTATGAATTTTTCTTCTCAGTTTGGAAAATAGGTGTATATATATATAGTCATTCCAGTTCAGGGTGAAGGGAAGACAAGTAACAGATTAAAAACCCATTAAATGGAATCTAGATGCTAATAATAATAATAATAATAATATCATCCTATATTTACATAACACCTTATCAATTACAAATACTTGGATTTACAGTACGAATTTTTTGGAACTACCCAATCTCTCCACCTCTTGTCACTACCTGTAAATTGCAAGATACAATTTAACAGACTTCCTCTTAATAGATATAGAAATTCTTTTCAAAACAGAGACTATAAGTAAATTCCCATATCCTAATAAGAATAAGAACTATTCTTCTGTAGAGACTCATATGGCATCACCCATTGTGCAATTCCCAATGCAGATGCTGGCATGGAAGAGAGGTGAGAATATTGCAGAAATTAGGAATAAAAACGGAAGTTCTCCAGCTCCCTTTGGCTCAGTCGAGCAGGGTTCTGGGCTCTGAGTTGTCTCTTTCCAACCTATAGGAAGAAAAAGAAAAGAAACTTCAGATTCTCTCACTAGAAGATCTCCATAAAAACCTGGTGGAGTATGAATTATTATTCCCATTTTGTGGACTAAAAAAAACGAAACTCAGAGTTGTGAAACAAATTACTCAGGGTCAATGATTAATATGAAGTAAAGAAGGAACTTAAATTCAATTATTGTGGCTCTATATCCAGGGCACTTTTAACCACATCATGCTTCTTACTGACCCCCGTAAGCTTGCTTTAGCCCATACAGTGTCCTCCACAACACTGCACTTTCAAGTTGGCTACAGCTGAAGGACCAGGAATTCCAGCAGTCACTGATGTCCCAAGATAAGCACCTGAAGTTGTTTCTCCAGAAGCTATACAGTTTGTACTGAGCCACCCACCCTTCCCTATGGCCAATGACAGCACACCATATTGGGCCACTGGTGGTAGGTCAGGTGCACTATGAAGATAATGTTGTTGTTGTTTTTGTTAAGTGTGGTTGAGTTGGTTCTAACCCATAGCGACCCTGAATAGCGTTTCTGAGGAGCAGCTGGTGAGTTTGAACTGCCAAACTTGCAGTTCAAACCAACCTTGTGGTTGAATGCTTCAACTCCAGCACCACATAAGTATATGTATTTTCTCTACATCTTAATTTTTCCAGGCATAAATGGGAAATATAATTGTACTTACCTCATAGGACTGTGTGAAGACTAAATGAGATAATTCATATGACAACTCTGGTAGGTTGCCTTATACATAATAAATCCCCAGTAAATTTAGGTCTTTCCTTTCCATTCCTTAAATGGCCTGATGAAGATCAAGTCAGTCACAAGGCTCAGTAATCACCTATGTCTTGAAATGACTCCTGATTACTTGCAACCTTAGAAAACATTTGATTTCTTTATCTGTTAACCCCCTCTGCCCCATAGACAAACCTTTGGGAAGAGATGTCGAGTTTGTTGCCCATAGCCTGGGGGGCAGCCTGTGAGCAGTCCTAATTTAGAACCTAAGTTCCACAATAGGAGTCAAACCCCAAAACATGATATAACCTTGATATAGATATTCATCCTCCCTGGGCTTCAGTTTCTTCATCTGTAAAATGAAGATCTGGATTAGAAAATCCTAAAATCTCTTCAGGAGCCCTGGTGTGGCACTGTAAGGAAAGTGCTGGACTGCAAGATCAGAGGTTCAAACCTACCAGCCACTCCTAAAAACTATACACAGAAGCTATGAGTCAGAACTGACTTGATAGCACTTAACAACAAAATCCCTTCCATTTTGACACTCTCTCAGTAACTTTTTCATAAAACGGGATTTCAGAGTTACGGAGACTCAACCTATTCAGAAGCAGTTTCAGACACTTATCTCTTCATAGATGCTGCTATTGAAGAAAGGACTATGGATCCTCTCTTTGAACCCAGACTGAGAAATCAGAAGGTAAAGAGTATTTAAATTCAGAATAAAAGATGTGAGGTGTCTCAAAGGAAATCCATATCCCAGAAATCCTCTTAAGTACCCCAGCCAGAAGTGAATAGAATCTCCTACTATAGGAGTAAACAATAGTGTTTGTGGTGTCCTGGGAAGTACATACTTGCTTATGATATGACATTTCTGAACCAAAGTTAGAAACCAAGCCCATATACCCCAGAAGCCCACACTCAGAACACACATACACAGAAATCCTTAATTTAAGCACTGCTCTGGTAGCGTAGTGGTTACGAATCGGGCTGCGAACCTAAAGGTCAGCGGTTCGAAACTACCAGCTGCTCCGCGGGAGAAAGATGAGGTTTTCTACTCCCGTAACACCCTCGGAAACCCTGTACAGGGTCGCTATGGGTCGGAACCGACTCAAAGGCACTTAACAACAACAACAATAGATAGGACAATGCAGTGCTTTGGGCTAATGCGTTGGACTGCAAAGTCAATTTGAACCACAAGGTCGGCGGGTCAAGCTCACCAGAGCATGGAAACCCTATACAGGATTGCTATGGATCAGAACTGACTCAAAGGCACTTATCAACAGCACAGATAGGACCAGAGTCCTCATGTGACACTGTAAGATAAGCACTGAACTGCAAGATTGGTTTGAACTACAAGGTCAGTGATTCAAATCCACCACAGAAGCTCTATATAGGGTCACTATGAGTTGGAACAGATTCAAAGGTACTAAACAAATAGATAAGGCCAAGGGGCTTTAAAAAGTTCATGGAAAATATAATGAAAAGATAGTGGAATTGGCCAGCTGGTGAGTGAAAGGGGGGAAAGGCAGCAATGAAGATATAGGCTGAGTCTGACCACATTCCATAGACCCCCATCAACCTGTAGATGAGAGAGAAAAATGTGGTGAGACCTGGGGATTCCTGAGCCCATGGACAAGGACATAGTCATGGAGAACTAGAGCTGAGTGTGAAGAGTCCATCTGATATGAAGTGAGGGGAGATGCACAAGAACACCCAAACTTGTAGATAGTACTCATTCAACTTAGCCTGGATAGCTTGATGATCAGAAAAAAAAATTTTTTTATAAAGGAAACAAGTATAAATTGCCACAATTTTATTAACTTGATCCATACTTATGGATGTAGTAGCTCAAAATACTAACTGAGAGGGAAGGAGTCTTCACATCAACTATCAATCTTATCCCCTGTGTATACAAGGTTGATAGGGATGGGCAACTTAGACATTGGCTATCTAAAATGAGGGGGCGATAAAGGCATGAAATGACTAGTTTACAAGTTTTCAAGAAGGAGTTTAGTTTCGAGTGTGTAGAGGAGGTAGAATCCCCACTGAATAGTTTTTGTCTTGTCTAGATGGGTCTGGTGAAAGGAGATGGGGATAAGATTCTTTTGATTCAATAATGAATAATTGTTATCATGACTAATTGCGACTGTAACACCTGTAAAGGTAGACATTTTGTAACAAAAAGGAGGGAGTAGTTAATCTTACATTCCAGAAACAGAGGACCCTAGGACCATCAAGGGAGAAGAGCATGAGTGAAATGTGGGACTCTATCCAGAGAAGCAGTGACTCCAGAGATGGAGGCAGAGATGAGGACATGGAGAGAAAGAGCAACTGAAGACTCTAGACTCATGGAAAGAGAAAAGCTATGTGCTGGTGGCCAAGAGGCAGGCTTATAGAATGTGCCCTTTAATTGTTTAAATGAGTATGTATTCCTGAGTGATTTTGTGTACATCCTTATACACACACACACACAAAGAGGAAATTGAAGAAAATACTGTTGAATGATGATACACAGAGGGGATTGTAATCATTATAAACAGTTTTCTGTATGTGCTGCACTTCAATGTAGAGAAAACTAAAATCCTCACCACTGGACCAATAAATGTTGTTGTTAAGTGCCATTGAGTCGGCGACCCTGTACAGGGTTTCCGAGGCTGTAAATCTTTACGGGAGCAGAATGCCTCATCTTTCTCCCGCGGAGCAGCTGATAGTTTCAAACTGTTGGCCTTAAGTTTCGCAGCGCGATTCGTAACCACTACACTACCAGAGCTCCTTATAAATAAATAACATCATGATAAATGGAGAAAAGATTGATGTTGTCAAATACTTTATTTTGTTTGAACCCACCATCAACATTCATGGAAGCAGTCGTCAGGAAATCAAAATGCCTATTACATTAGGCAAATCTGCTGCATAAGACCGCCCACAAAGGGTTTAAGAGCAAAGACTAAGGTTTGCCAAGCTGTGGTATTTTCAGCAGTCTCATATACATGTGAAAGTTAGACAATAAATAAGGAAGATTGCAGAAGAATTGATGCATTTGAGTTATGATACTGGAAAAGAATATTGAAAGTGCCATGGACTGCCAGAAGAACAAACAAATCTGTGTTGGAAGAAGTACAGACAGAATGCTCCTTAGAAGCCAGGATGGCAAGACTTCTTCTCTCAAACTTTGGACATATTATCATGAGGGAACAGTTCCCAAAGCATGGCATCATGTTTGGTAAAGTGGAGGGTAAACAAAAACAGCAAGATTCACGCATAACAATTGTGAGGATGGTGCAAGACTGGACAGTGTTTTGTTATGTTGTGTATAGGGTTTCTATGAGTCAGAACCAATAACAACAGTGGTTATATGCATGGATAGCACACAATGTGGGAGGTAGAGTGTGAGTATACTCACAAAAATGTAAAGGTTTGACAGAGGCTATTTGTACATGGGTAACTTTGCTTCAAATATATACATGAATGTAGGGAGCATACAGGGAACAGTATTATTAAAACTTCTTAGACAAAACCAAACATTTTGTAAGAATGAGTTGCTGGGCCTGGGGGGTTCAGGACCATAGTCTCATAGACACCATGGCCAATTGGCATGGTCCACAGAGACAATGCTCTATATTCTACTTTAGTGCGTAACAACAAGGGTTTTAAAGATTTGTAAGTAGCCATCTAGAGTACAACTATTGGTCTCTTCCTGTCTAGAGGAAAGAAGAGTAATGAAAATCAAAGACATATAGAAACAATTAGTTCAGTGGACTAATAGAGCACATGAACGTAAATCTATACGATTCTAAGACCAGATAAACTAGATGTGCTCAGCTACCACTACCAACTGCTCTGAAAGGGATCACATTGGAATGTCCTAAACAAAGTGGGGAAATATGTAGAATGAAACCCCAAACCATAATAAATACCAGGTTCCTGTTGAGATAGAGGCTGGTGGAACCTGAGTCTATATCCCTTAGTCACCTTCAGATCTGGAACTAAACTTACCCCTGTGGCTTAATTTTCAGGCAAACAATAGATAGATCTATAAGGGGAACAATAACTCTAGTGAGGTATGCACATCTTATAATAATCGACCATTTGATATCAAAAGGGCAGCATTTACCCAGGGGCAAAGTTCAGAAGGATTAGGCATGAAGAGTGGATGGAAGCAAGAAACACAGGGAGGAAGCGGGACATGTGATGTTATATTGAGGGGATTGTGACTGATGAGATGAAACAAAATGTGTATAAATGGATGAATGAAAATCTGCTCTATAAACCTTCACCCAATTCACAATAAACAGTTTTTAAAAACATGTTGATCGCAGATCATCATAAAAGATAAAATAATAATGAAATTTTTTGAAATATTGCAACAATTGCCAAAAAGTTACACAGACATGAAGCAAGCACATCCTGTTGCATAAATGGTGCTACAACCTTCAAGTTTTTTTTTAAAAATGCAGTATCTGTAGATCTGTAGGGTGTGATAAAGCAAAGCTCAATAAAATGAGGTATGATATAAATATATAATTTACATATAAATGTATCTCATGATTATATCAAAGTTGGTTCGTAGGTTGATTTACTGGAAAGAATTTGAATAGAAAAATCTGAAAATCGATTCTAACTCTATCCCTCATCACATCAATACACATATAGTTCCTGACCTGTATGTCACAGTTTGGTAGATTCTCAACCTCCACTACTACCATGGTAAGACTTCATATTGTAGTTTTACACTTGGGAATATCACTCTTTCCACCACCCTCCAACACTCCCACTACCCTCTCAGCCTCCCATGTGGTTGTAGGTACACATGAATGCCATGAACTCAGTTTGGAGAAAGATTCAAGGTGAACATTATAGGCTGACTCTGTCTGGAGACCTCCACCACCAACAACAACAACAACATATTTGTCTGATTACTTGAGAGTCAATGTTGTATAGGTCCAGTCCACTCATCCAGCCTCTGCCTTGAAAGTCTCTTTAGTATCTCTCATCACAACTTCAGCTGACTTAACTAAGGTCCTCATGATCCCTCTGCACAAAGTTTCCCTCTTGGTTTCTGATTATCCTCTGTCTCATACAGAGACTCCTAGAAACTCCTCTAACTCTACAGTTACCCGAGCTTCAGAACTGTTGCTCTTTTGCTCTCCGGACAGAACCAGAGAGGGATTTCTCATTTGTCCTCAACATTTAACAATAGGCCTTCATACTAGTTATTCAAAACGTGGTCAGGTCATATGCACAAATACACACAATAGCAGACAGCTCACTGGGGGGACATGCACACACACCATCTGGAAACACATGCTTGCACACTTGTGTGCATATACACATGCAAAATACACTTTTACACCAATAGTATCCCCCAGAGGAAGACACTCACCTTATGGGAAGAATCCACCATTGAATATATTGAATTTGTAGCTTCAGAACTCTAAAGAGAAGTAAAATTATTTCAGAAGCATAGATCCAGCACAACCCTAAGGAAAATCATTGCTTTAAATTTACACACCAACCACTAAAGCCAGTAATAATGAAAGTGAAGAACTCTATCAACTTCTTTGGTCTGAAACTGATCAAACATGTGATTCAGATGCATGAATTGGAATGTGAAAGTTGAAAACAGAGAAATGATCAGGAGTTGGAAAATAGGCCTCGGTGGTAGAAATGATGCTGGAAATTGTATGACATAATTTTGCAAGGCCATTGATTTGTTCATTGCAAATACCTTTTAAAAATACAACTGGACCTCACCAGATGGAATATACAGGATTCAAATTGACTACACCTGTGGGAAGCGATGATGCAGAAGCACAATAACATCAGCTGAAAAAAGGCCAGGGAATAACTGTAGAACAGACCATCAATTGGTCAAATACAAGTTCAGGCTTAAGCTGAAGAGAATAAAAGCAATGTGATGAGAGCCAAAATATGACCTTAACTACATCCCATCTGAATATTGAGACCATCTCGAGAACAGATTTGATGCATCAGAAGCTAATGACCATAGACCAAAAGTTGTGGGACGACAGTGATAACGTTATACAGGAAGAAAGCAAGACGTCATTAAGAAGACAGGAAAGAAGGAAAAGACCAAAATGTAGTTTGCACACATGTGTAATTTGCATGTGTGTATGAGACGCCCATACAAAATAAATATACATCTACACCAATATCATTCCCCAGAGGAAGATACTCACCTTCAGGGAAGGAGACACCAATGAATATATTGAATTTGTAGCTTCTTGTGATGTGGAAGCAGAACTCTAATGAGAAGAGAAATA
Source organism: Chrysochloris asiatica (assembly GCF_000296735.1). Lineage (NCBI taxonomy): Eukaryota > Metazoa > Chordata > Mammalia > Afrosoricida > Chrysochloridae > Chrysochloris > Chrysochloris asiatica. The sequence goes on from NW_006408560.1 coordinate 21,126,185, forward strand.
AAATTATTTCAGAAGCATAGATTCAGCACAACCCTAGGGAAAATCTCTTTTCCATCCTTCTTCCTCAATCCTGCCCAGGAGTTCAGCCAGAGCACAGACATGCTCTGTCATTTAAAAAGTCCTGGTGTAGCATTGTAGAATAAGCACAGTATTACTAATCATAAGGTAGGTGGTTAAAACCTACCATCTACTCCTCAGAAACCCTATACAAGAGGATTATGAGTCAGAATTGACCCAACACTTAACAACATAACAACAGCTATTTGATGAATACTTACTCTGTACATATATTCTTTCCTAACCCTTACGGAGCCGGAGCATGGCACCATGGGTTAATGTACTGGATTGCACGGTCAGTTTGAACTGCAAGGTCAGCTGTTGAAGCTCATAGGCGCTCCACAGATATGCTATACAGGGTCACTATGAGTCAGAACTGACTCAACAGCACTTAACAACAACAACAACAAAGCACCCTTGTTGTTGTTGTTAGTGGCTGCCAAGTCACCTCCAACTCATGGTGATTCCATCTACAACAGAATGCTCGGTCCTGTGTCATCTTCATAGTTATTGGTATACTCAAGTCCATTTTTGCACCCACTGTGTATTTTGAGTGCTTTCTAACATAACAGCTCATTTCCCAGCACTATATAGGGCAATATTCTGTTATGATCCATGGGGTTTTCAATGGATAATTTTTAGAAGTAGCTTGTCAGGCATTTTTCCTAGTCTATTTCAGCATGTAAGCTCCACTTAAACTTGTCTATAATGAGTGACTCTGCTGGCATTTGAAATACTGGTGGCATAACTTTCAGCGTCATAACAATATGCAAGCCAGAATAGTACAAAAAACTGACAGACGAGTGGTGGATAACACTCCTGGAAAGATGTCGTTGGTGTTGTTAAGTGCGATTAAGTCCGTTTCAACTCATATCAACTCTATTTAGAGTTTCAGAAGGTAGAAATTATCATAATTTGCCCCATACTGTAGATGAAACTCCAAAAGGGTAAACAGCCCTAAGTCAGGAAGTGTGTGCACAATAGAAACAGGATTCAACCCTAAGCTCTCCAGGGTTCTTTATTCAATACCTAAACGCCTTTGACAGAGTGCCTTTTTCCTCTGTACCTGAACCAGATATCTTCTAAAGCAGGTAATCATCTTTTTAAGACACTCCAGAGGGAACAATTTCATTTTCTCTCAACACCATATATAGTCTAAGGAGTTCTTCCCTGAATTTTATTGAAATATCTCATTGGAATTAAAGCTCTGGTAGCGTAGTGGTTACGAATCGGGCTGTGAACCTCAGGATCAGCAGTTCGAAACTACCAGTTGATCCACGGGAGAAAGATGAGGCTTTCTGCTCCCATAAAGATTTACAGCCTCAGAAACCCTATACAGGGTCACTATGAGTCGAAACCGACTTCACGGCAGGTAACAACAACAACAAAGTTAAAGAACAAGCAGATATCAATCACTCTTGGGATTTCTCTTTGATGTTTTTTGATGACTTTCACCCACTGTCATTGAAATGCTTATCTTAAGGGAAACAGGAGGAGACAAACCCTCCTCATTCCACAGAAGTCTTTGGAGTAGTTGAGTATCTTCCTTGCTCTGTCTTTCTTTTCCACTTCCCCCTCTCTTCTTCTCTCCTTCATTGTCTTCTTTTTCTCTTCCTCTTCCTCTTTTCTTCTTTCTGTCTTTCCTTTTCATGAACTTCCTCTGAGGCCTGTATCATTTCTTTATTTCACCTTTACCTTACAGCTCAGCCACGAATAGAGCGGATTACTGCTTCAGGTCTTTGTTCTTCAAAAATTATTTTAATCAGAGATATTTTCATCACTGGCTATCCAGGGCAGTGTTTTCTTTGGGAGAATTGCTCAAGGGAAGCATCTTAGCTGTCAATATTAGAAGATGCTGTGGTACAAAGGGCTAATGTGCTTGGTTGCTTACTGAAAGGTTGAAGGTTCAAGTCCACCCAGAGTAACCTGACAGAAAGGCCTGGCAATCTATTTCTAAAACTTTAGTCATTGCAAACCCTATGAAGCATATTTCTACTCTAGATGGTCATGGGATTGCCAGTATCAGAACTGATTGTGCAGCAACTGATCTTTAACCTGTTTCTCCAGTTTATGTATACATTTATACAATTCCAGAAAGTTATAGTTGGGTTGGGAGGAGGGAGAATAGTCTCATAAACCATTTGGCTCAGCTTTGTCACTACCCAGCTATATAGTTCTGAACAAGTTAGTTAACCTTTTTGACTCTCAGTTTTCTCATTGCAAAATGGAGATTATAGGAGATGCAGTGCTTCTAAGGCTGCTCTGTAATATTCAATGAGAAAATTGATTTAAAGCAGTATTCACAGTGTCTGGAATATAATTAGCACTTAATAAATGCCAATTTATAAAGGAACCAATATAGATTCACTCTTTCCTGAAAGTAGGAATGATAGGCAAGGAGGATGAAGAGTGCAAGGACCCCACATATTGGAAGGAGCAGAAAGAGAAAATGGAAGCTGACTCTCAGGCCTGACCTTCTGCCAGGCATGTAAGAAAAAGAAATGTCTGCATATGTCATATATTCCAGCTCTGTTAGGACACTCAAGAACCACTCTGGTCTTTTCAAATCACTTGCTAATCCAGCTGAGACAAAGCTGTCTTCTAGCCTGAAGAAGTGACAAAATCTTATTTTGCCATTCAAATGAGTGTCTGGGAGTCATTAGGAAGTCCCGGAAGATAGTATGGAAAGGATGAGAACAATTAGAGAGGTACCTGAGGCTGGATGCTGGAGTAGATGGTGCTGTCTTCTGCAGTGGAATTCTGCTTTTGATCCTGTTCCTGCACAAGAAACAATAAAGAGAGCATGCAGTACCGTGAAATCTGTCCAAGTTTGGACTGAGTGGAATTAGACAGCACAAAGGCAAGGAGCCTGGAAGGAAGGTGATAGGGCCTGGGAAATCCTCATTGGTTAACACCAGGATGTACAGACACGTGAGTGTCAGGAGCGCATATGTCCCAGTGAGTATATAACAAGACAGCATTAAGCCACCCTGTCCAAGGGGTTCCTGTCACTTGCTTCCTTTAGTAACTTGGAAGTCCTTCCTTTCATTTGCTTAGTTATCAACTAATATTTAGTTTGCCACATAAACAATGAGTTAGGGCTAAGCTCTGGGCCTTACATTAGCAGTCATCTGACCACTGAAATTTAGAGAGTTGGAATGCTTTAAACCTGAGCACATTTAAGCTCACTCTCTGGATCTATTCTTGGGGACCAATTTTTCTCAAGTCAGCCCTTCAAGCAGCTGCAGTCATGGATGCAGCCCAATGCCTGAGGCCAAAGGCAAAGAGCACAGAGGTCCCTTTCTATACCCTATAGGTGGCAGTATTTTTTGCTGCTTGCCCTCTGAGTAAATATTGCCCATTTGGGTTCTAATGGGCAGCCAGTGGAGGCAGCAGGGCTCATTTGAAAAGGTATAAGTTCTTGCTGCATCTTGTTGCCTCTGGTGTTACACCTGTCTGTCTCCTAGGTCTAGGAGGTTCCCAGCACAGGGACCCTGAGCCCAAAGCAGCATTCTGCCCCATGTTATTTTATTGGTTTATGCCAGACTCCATCCCTTCTCAGCAGTTATAGTCTTCACCAAGAGACCCCATCTGTCTTCTTTCCCATCTCTTCTTCCTTTCTTTTCCTCTTTCCTCCACTGCCAAACCTAGGAGACTGATAAGAAAAGATCATTTAAGAAGTATTAAGGACCACTTTAGGAGAAAAATTGTCCAGTTCTATTTGTCCTCCTATTCTGAATGGTGGCCATTCACCCAAAAGCATCTTTCTTCCAGACAAATTAAGAGAGACCCCAGGCCCTAGGATGCCATACTCGATTTCCCATGATTTTCAGATTGTTGACATCTTCATAAACTGTTAGATATCCTTTTGTGCTGGAACCTAGGTGAGAAAGGGAGCAATTAACAGAGTTGTAGATATCTCCAGGGAGCATCCTGTCCAGATTTCTTCTTCTGACAGGTTCTACCTCCATCCCAGGTGACCAAGATCAAGAAAGGTTCTGGGAAAGAGATAGGTCATTGCTCCTCCCCGAATACTTTTCCATCAGACCAAAGAGCACAGGGTCAGTCTGTCGAACAGCGCCACCCCCACATCTGCCACTTACAGATAAATTTGTACATTGGGGTAAGATTGTAAACACAAAGTGGCCACCACAGGACACATGAATTGGGTAAAAGGAATGAGCCACTGCTGTTCCCACCACACCACACACACACATACACCACACATACACATATCTCAACACTCTTGAGGGAAAATGGCTGCTGCACTCCCAAACACCTCCCACTAGGTATAGGATCAAGTCATTTGATATTGATGCCTCAGACAATAGCACCTCCTGGGACCTTTCCACTTACATGACTGCTTCCTGTGCCTCTTCCACAAACAGAAGTAGGTGAGGGTGCCAAGGAATAGTATGACTAGCAGAATCGCTGTGATCACCGCACAGAGCAGAAAGTTGAATTCTGAGGAACACAGAAGCCTGGGGATTGAGAGTTTAGCCCTCCCTCTGCTCTTTCCTACCTTCCTGCTACTGAGGAGATCTCAAAATCCATTCTCATTTCTGGTGTAGCTAGTCTCCACATGTTCTATGATTTCACAATCAAGGTTGTCTCTCTCTGCTTATTTGGGTGCCATCCCCAAGAATGAGGCCTGAACTTGAATGCTAACAGCTAACAGATTTGGCTCAAATTTAGATCCTACCACATAAATTGCATGCCCTTGAACAGATTAACTTCCCTAAGCCTCAAGTTTTCTCATCATGTAAAAGTGAGATGATGTTATCTATCTATGGGGGTTAATCATGTGTATTAAATTTATGTAAAGCACCTGGCATGGCAAAAAGTTGCATCTATCCATTCATTTATTTTTAACTCAACAAATATTTATTGTGTATCTATATGTACCAGGAATCTCTCCCATTTCACCTTCCTGCTACTCCTGCCTTCACTCTTCTTCCCTATTTGAATTTCTGCTTGTAATGGTATGTCATACATGCAGCCTGATATATGATACAACCAACCAGAGGGGAAAGGAAAGGGATTAAATATTTGTTCCAGATGTTGGTTGACTAGATTCTTTATAAGCATGATCTCATTTAAGCTTAATAAAAATCCTGTGAGGTACTTATTATTACCATCCCCATTTTAATCAAAAGAAAAAATGAAGCTCAAATGAATGGATTTTCCTGAGATCACAAAGCTAGTAAATGGTGAAACCCATTCATGACCAGTGTCCTTGTCACTATGCATGTTGTCTCAGTGTTTTTCATTTCTTTTTTGTCCACATAGTGTGTTGCCCCAGTTTGGGCATAAGCTTCTTAAGGACAGGAACAGCTTGGTTTCTTTTTTTCCCTGTAATGTCCATGCTAATGGCCCATTTATCTAATAAAAAGTATCACAAACTTAACTCAGATTATTTCTCAGGATAAGCATAAGCATATATCAAGAATCCACTGCTAAGGGTACTATCGTGTAGTGTAGTTATCTCTTGGGCAACTATATGGCATAGGGAACCATACAGCTCAGAAAGAGGAAGTAGGTTTCCATCAGTCTCTCAGAGAACTAAAGTAATGGTCAGGGGCCATTACAGGACTGTGGCTCAACAACTATTCATTCCTTGATATATATATATATATATATAAATGCAAGATATAAAAACTCGCATCTCCCATACAGCTGGGGATAAAATTCTTCCCAGATTAAGAACCCCCTACTACCATCAAGTTCCAATTCATGGTGACCCTGTGTAGGGTTTCCTAATCTGTAAATCTTTACAGGAGCAGAAAGCTTCATATTTCTGTTATGGAGCAACTGGTGGGTTTGAACTGCCAACCTTATGGTTAACAATCCAGTGCTTATCTTGCAGTACCACCAGGGACTGTTTTTGTTGTTGTTAAGTATCACTGAGTCAGTTCTGACTTTATAGTGACCCTGTATAGGGTGCGTTTCAACTACCAACCTTAAAGTTAGCAGTCCAGGATTCCACTATGGACTAGGATAGGCCTTATTTTATAGGGACTGTATGACTAGAGGTCAATGCCCCCTCAGGAAGGGCTGTTACAAGGCACTGTGGGAAGAAGTCAAGGATCTCAAACCAGATCTTTCTATACATGAGCCTGGTTGTGGGGTCCAACACCTGGAGTCCCAGTTATAGTCCAAAATGAACTACTTACTCTGATGAGCCCTCAGACATCCGTGTGTAAGGTTGAGGGTGTGGCTTGCCCAACTAACAGGGTTGCTGACATTGCAGGTATACGTATGCAAGTTTTCAACACCAATCTGATCCACCAGGTTGCTGGGGTTGATGAGGTTGCTGGGTATCGGTATCAGCTCACTCCCTCTGTACCAAGCATAACTCACATCCCCAACCCCGGAGACTGAGCAGGACAGATTCACTTGACACATTCCATTATCCAAGACCTTCATTTCTGCCTGCAAATGTGGCTTTTCAACATGATCTGTAAGCAGAGATACTGATCAGAAAGGTCCTGAAAATATAATCCGTGTAGGAGTTAAAGGAGAAGGATATGCTACCTGGGGACTCACCAAATACAGAAACCTGGAAGTGGGTTTTGATAACAAACCCCTTTGTATCAGTGACAGCCAGCAAGTAGTAACCACTGTCCTGATGCTGAGCTGCATTGATGAGAAGAGTCGAGTCTTTGCCAGTATAGTTAAGCCGATTGTTGAAATGCTTCAAACTCCAAGGTTCATACTTCACAGTGGAATTAGTCTTCTGAGTCAGTATCATATGGCATTTTGGATCTGAGATTAACTGTACCTTCCATTCGATGCGCTGTATCTCTTTAAGTGGGTGAGGTGACTGTAGACACAGAGTTGCTCCTGAGAGGCTAATCACATGTCCAGTAGAACCTAGGCATTCCAGGAAAGAAAACTCAGGCTGAAGGTGTCAGGAAAGGTATAAGTCTTGAGCAGTGTGCACTCTTGAGGATAACTTCTCTTAAATCAAAAGAGAACCCAGATTATGAGGAGTATGTGCATGAGGAACCCAGAGCCTAACAGAATCTGAATGCATACATCCCTTATCTGCCACTGTGTCTCCCAAAACTCTGTGCCCCTTCTGAAGCTCAGTAATAGTAGTAACTAAAATCTCTTGAGTACTTAAAATGGGACAGGCAGGTTTATATATAAAGTATTCAACTTCATAGAGACTCTGTGGGAGCCATACTCCTATTTTGCAGGTGAGGAAACTGAATAAGAAAGAACTTAAGTAACTGGCCCAAATTATACTGTGAAAATGATGAGTTTAAAACCCTATCTTTTAGGCTTGGGAGCATGACTCCATGGCACTTAGAAACAACAAGAAGGGACTTGAAAGCAACAACATGAACATCAATGTTCATTGCAGCAATGTTCACAGAATCTAGAAGGTGACAACATAAATGCCTATCAACAGACAAATATTGTTGTTATTACATATCATTGAGTCAGTTCCATCCAGCTCATAATGAACCTGTATAGAGTTTATGATGAGTGGCTGGTGGGTTTGATCCTCCAACCTTGCATTTAACAGTCCAGTTCCTATCCTACAGCATCACACCAGGATTCCCAATGAACAAACAGATAAAACTAATATGATATACATATATATATATATACAATGAAATACTATTGAGCCAGAAAGATAATTAAGTCTTGAAATATGATATAACTTAGATGGAGTTTGAAGACTTCATGCTGAGTGAAAAAAGTTAATTATAAAAGAATAAATATTGTATGACCTCACTTATATAAAAGACAAGAACACAGGGTAGAGTTTGATGGAGGAATAAACAGAAAGACCGTGCAGACCCCCATCAGTGAAAGCATTGAAAACTGGTTGAAACAGAATCAAAGGATGGTTGGGACTCTGAACTTCAGATAAAGTGATGAATAAGTGATTCAAGTGCTTACCAGGAGTAAGGTTTGGAACAGGATCAAGAAAGGAGGTGGCTTCTGATCTGGGATGGCTGGTGTATTCTGCAGCAGCCATTGTGAATGGTAGTGTGCAGAAAAAGGAACAAGAAAGCCCTACCAGTGCAGGCACCAGCCAGTGATCTGCAGAAACAGAGGTGTGAGTGTCTTTTTTCTTCCTTACCATGTCTTTTCACTTACTTTGCCTGTGTATCTCTGTGCTGCTGTCCACAGGGGAGACTTTCATGACTACACCACCACCACCAACCCCAACTCCCAGGAAGGTCCTATGTCATGTGTGCAAGGTTTTGAGACACACAGAACCATTGGCACTGATCTGCACTGCTTGGGGGAAGCAATTGCACCAGACACAGGAGGAGACAGAAGAACGAAACTGATTCAGGAGTCTTTCCCAAAGGCCGTTCCTGTGCTGGTTCTCACTAGGAGACACAGATCAACGAATTTGAGGGAAGAAGGAGGAAAAAATCACATTGGGTCATATCACATTGGCACCACAGGAACATCATGGAATTTCTCAGTCAGCTTTGAAGGCAAGAATCCATAGTTGTTGTTAAATGTCATTGAGTCACTTCTGACCCATAGCAACCCTGTATAGGATTTCTGACAAGCAGCTGGTGAGCTTGAACTGCCAACCTGCAGTTCAAACTGACTTTGCAGTCCAGCACAGTAACCCACAGTGCCACACCAGGACAAGAGTCCATTAGATGGTGCTGAAAAATTGCTCATATTTTCAGCAATTTTACTTTCTTTTATAATTTTCTCTTTGTTTTTCCTGGTTTTCCTAGATTTTGATAGTATTTTATAAGTATTTCTCCTGGATTTTTACGACACTTTGGTGTTTAAGCTTGAATTTTGGCCTTGTTGCTATTTTGTGGGAGAGTTTCTCTGCATGCCTCACCTAACAAGAGACAGCCACTGCAGCCATACAACCAAGCTACAATTGCAGCCTAAAAAAAAAACAACAACAGGGCAAGAGCTAGTGGCACTGTGGGTTAATGTGCTGGACTGCAAGGTCACTTTGAACTGCAAAGTCATTGGTTCAAGCTCAGAAGCCACTCCTTGGAAACCTTATACTGGGTTGCTATGAGTCAGTACCAACTCGATGTCACATAACAACAACATACACCACAGCAATGCTTAAACACTCAAAAGTAAGCTGTAAGAGCAGTGATCATACCTACCAGGAGGCAAATGAAGTGTGCTTAAGAATACACCATCATTCATTTATCTAATTAATACAAATACAACAACACCACAATTCCTAAAAAGCAGCAGAAAATTCCTGCTCAGTTGCAGAAAAAAGACAGAGTAGCTCAAACAAATGACCAAAAAGAAGAACTATGAATGGTATTAGAGAGTAAAGAGGCTTTGGAATTGTCTGAAAGGGAATTCAGGAGAACAATATTGAGGTGAATCCAAATGTACCACAGAAAAGTCAAGGAAACTAAGGAAGTAGTCAGAAAAGTGCCACAGAGACAATCAAATAAAATAGATACAACATTGGAATAAATACAAAACTGACAAAAATAAGTCCAGACAATTAATGCTAAAATATCAGAAACGGAAAACAGGACAAAGGAATAGAATTGAAGGGCTAGAACCCACAATCAGCAAGCTTGAAGATAAATCTCTCAAAACGACTAAGATAGGAAAACAAGCAGAAAAAATAAAACCCTAATTTTCATGTGGGACAACAGGAAGAGATATAAGTTGAGGCTGATTGGAATCCAGGGCAGGAAAAGACAAAGAAAACTTTATAAGAGATAATTGAAGAGTTGCTGGATGAAAATTTCCCTAACATCTTGAAGGATGAGAAGATAAGCATGCAAGAAGCTGAACGAACCTTCGGCAGGATAGACCCCCAAAAGAA
>NW_006408560.1:21145931-21147657 GCF_000296735.1 Chrysochloris asiatica
AAGCTGGTTCTTTTTCCTCTATTCTCTTTCCTTTTCTTTTTACTATAACCCCAACTCATCCAATGTAGACTTTTTTCAAATCCTAAAAGTGTATAACCTGTGTTCTAAAAGATTACTTTTTTAAGAGCAAAAAGTAATCGGTAAAAGTAAATTGATACTGTAAAAAAGAAAAAAAAATTGTATAACTTTGGTTTGGAGCTAGGAACAAAAGTTTCTTCGCATTGATGTTTATTCCCATTGTATCATTATTGATCTACTCAGAGTGAATAATGGCTCATATTTGTGTCTTTCATGCTTATAGACAGCAATCTTTTATTTGAACATTTAAGTGACTGTTGGAGTTGACTTCAAGATATTTTAACCCCTAATTTAGCATTCATGATGTGCTTCTACTTAAAAATTCTGTAAGCTGAAGGTTTTTAATACTTCACAGTGAATTACTTTCCAACTTTCTTAATTCTTTAACTTAAAGTTTAGCATATCAAATTTGCTTTAATGAAAAGATATCTATATCGAATTCTGATGTGTTTGCCATATTGTGAGGTTTCTGTTATCTCTGAAAATGAACTCATTCCACATCCCAAACAGCTCTGGATTTCTTATAGGTCTTTAATACAACAAAATGATGAAATTTAAAAAAAAAAAAAAAGAAAGAAAGAAAAACTTACGTGCATCAAAAGGCTTCAACAAAAGAGTAAAAAGGAAATTCACAGAATGGGAAAAAATCTCTTGCAACAACACATCAGACAAGGAACTAATTTCTCTAAAATATATAGGAAACTACAATATCTCTACAAGAAAAAGACAAATAACCGAATGTTAAAATGGGCACAGGACACGAACAGACACTTCACCAAGGAAGGGATCTGGGCAGCCAACAAACATATGAAGAAAAGTTCACTATCACTAGCCATTAGAGAGATGCAAATCAAAACAATGAGATATCATCTCACACTAGCAATAACAGCAAAGATGAAAAAAAAGTAGAGGACAATAAATGCTGGTAAGGATGTGGAGAGACTGGGACGCTTCTGAATTGCTGATGGGATTGCAAAATGGTCCAACCACTCTGGAAAGCAATATGGCACTTCCTCAGAAGATTGGAAATAGAAATACCTTATGATCCAGCAACTCCTCTACTTGTATTTACTCAAAAGAAATACGAGCCATAACATGAGTAGATACATGCACACCAATGTTCATAGCAGCACTATTTACAATAGCAAAAAGATGGAGACAGCCTAAGTGCCCATCAATTGAAGAATGGATAAACAAACTGTGGTATATACACACCATAGAATATTATGCTACCTTGAAGAACAACAAGGAAACTGTAAGCTACCACATAACATGAATGAAATTTGAGGGCATTATGCTGAGTGAAATTAGTCAGTCACAAAAGGAGAAATACTGCATAGGACCACTATTACAAAAGACTAAGAAAAAGAGCCCATACTAAAAGTGTGTGTGTGGGGGGGGAATTCTTTGCTGGTTATTGGGATCTGGGGCATGGGGTGAAGGGAGGGAGGAGAAGGTGGAGCACAGGGTAGGGGATAGACACAGGATAGTGTTTGGGAGCTGGGGAGGGGGGCAATATACAAAAAGGGAAAGGGGAATGGAAGATCAAAGCAGATGGAAGAACAGTTAGGCAGGTTTGCATGGGCTAAGTGGGACAGAGGTAAATAATGATGTATGCACAACCTTGGAACAACAGGGCTTTGTGATA
>NW_006408560.1:21148987-21150594 GCF_000296735.1 Chrysochloris asiatica
CTGGGGACTCTAGACCCAGAGAGGGAGAGGGTCTGTGTGCTGAAGACCAGGGGGCAGGCTTATAGTGTATACCCTTTGGTTGGTTGATGATGCATGGAGGGGATTGTAACCATGGCAATGAAACAATATATGGATGAATGTAAAGTTAATGTTCTCCCATGTAAACTATCACATAATTCACAATAAAACATTTTAAATAAGTAAGTAAAAATAACTACCTATATGGAATCAAAATGACAATAGCAATTCAGAACTAGATAGGTAGCTTAGGAAGCAGTGAGTTTATATTGATGGAGGAGGGGCAATTCAGAAAAGGAAGTTGAGAATGGCTGCACAACTTAAAAAATTAAAGACTGTCACTGTATTATACATAGAGAAATTGTTGAATTGGTGTGTGTTTGTTTATTTTATGTTATTGTTTCTTTATTTTCACTAAAATAAATCAATAAAATTGCAAAACTAATGCGGCTATAGCATCAGACCTCCTCTAAATTTTACAAGGGGCAGAAAGAATCAAGATAAACAGCTCAAGGCTGATTGCAATGAGACAGAGGTCAGATATGCTTTCTCTCTCTAATCTTTTTATCAGATCTGACCCCAACCATCCTCCCCAGTCATTTTCTAATTCTCTAATTGGGTACAATAACCCAGAACTCAAAGACCATACTCACAGTTGTGGGGTTTATTACAAAGTAACAGGTTACATTTCAGAATCTACAACAAATTAGGTTACAGTTCTTCAATCAGAACGGCCTCTTTTCAGCCATGCCCACCTATAGGCTTTTTTCTAGCCCTTGATCCCTCAACCTAGCCTATGCAATGCTCAGCCAGGTGTTGCAAAGCACTTGACTGCTAATTAGTTCCTAGGGGCACCCCACTTCACCAACAAGCTCTTACCTAAAGGTATTCAGCTGGCTTGCTCTGTGAATCAGCGCTCCACTGCTACCACCTTGCTCCATCTGCTGGGTAATCCACTGCACTGTCTCACACAGATCTCCTAGTTATGCTGCCACCATTTCCCTACCACTGCTTTTTGCCAACTCACACTATCTCCAGTGTTACAGCTCTCCTTCTGTTTTCTGGGATTAGGAGGTTCTCAGAGCAGGGAACATGGGTCTAAAGGACATGCTCCAAACTCCCACCTTTCCACCTCTTGCATTACTCGTTTTTCTGTCTAGTTGTTGTTGTTGTTGTTGTTGTTGTGAAGTGCCATTGAGTCAGTTCCAACCCATAGCAACCTTCTATAGGGTTTCCAAGGAGCAGCTGATGATCTTGAACCACTGACTTTACAGTTCAAAAAAAACTCAGGCAGCACTGGAGGCTCTATTTCATCTATGGCAAGAAATTTGCTGTTCCTCTTACTGTCATGAGTCATCTTGGGGAGGCATCACTGCCCCAGTACGCCCATAAATCCTAGTGGGTTTTCCTACTCCTCATATGATGTAGATACAGAACATGACTGCAAATTCCACTCCCACAGCAATGGAGTCCCTGGGTGGTACAAATGTTGCTTTTTGTTTTGTTAGTAGATGTTTCTTTAAAAGAGCATATTGCTTTAAGGAGAAAAAAAATTGGAAATGTACACTTTAGTCTCAAGAAAATAAATA
>NW_006408560.1:21151407-21153783 GCF_000296735.1 Chrysochloris asiatica
TGGACATCTGCAAATAAAATTTGGATCAACACTCAAAGATGTCCAGCTTTCACATGCACTTGAGGATTGAAAATACCATGACTTGGGTCACATGCACCTTAGTCCTCAAATTTACATCTTTACTCTTGAACACTTTAAAGAGGTTTTATGCAGCATATTTCCCTAAAGCATATGTCATTTGATTTCTTGACCGCAGTTTCTATAGTGTTGATTGTTGCTCCAAGCAAAATGAAGTCTTTGACAACTTCAATCTTTTCTCCATTTATATGAATGTTGTCTATTGGTCCAGAGGTAAGGATTTTTGTTTTCTTTACATTGAGGTGCAATCCATACTGAAGGCTGTAGTCTTGAATTTCATCAGTAAGTATTTTAAGTCCTGCTTGCTTCTAGCAAGCAATATCATCTCCATATTGCAGGTTGTTAATAAGTATTCTTCCAATCTGATGCTTTGTGCTTCATACAATCAAGTTGCTAGCACTCTTTGCTCAGTATGCAAAATGAATAAGTATGGTTAAAGGATACAACCTTAACAAACACCTTCCCTGATTTTAAACCATTCAGTATCCCCTTCCTCTGTTCTAATGACTGTTTCTTGGTCTATGAACAGGTTCATCCTGAGCACAATTAAGTGTTCTGGACTACCCATTCTTTGCAATGTTATCCAGAGCTTATCATGATCCACACACTCAAAAGCCTTTGCAGAGTCAATGAATCACATGTAACCATCTTTCTGATATTATCTGCTTTCAGTCAAAATCCATCTGATGTCAACAATGATATTCCTAGTTTCACATCCTCTTCTGAATCCGGTTTGAATTTCTGGCAGTTTCCTGTCAATGTACTGTTGCAACCGTTTTTGTATTATGTTCAGCAAAACTTTACTTGCATGAGACATTAATGATATTGTTTGATGTTTTATGCATTCTGTTGGGTCACCTCTCTTTGGAATAGGCACAGATATGGATCTCTTCCAAGCAGTTGTGAAGGTGGAACCATGCAAATAAAATGCATGGAACCCTAACATGGGGATTGGTCCATTTTGCCATCCCTCTTGGCTTAAAATGAGCTGTGCCAGAGACAAAAAGTGAAAAAGAACTTCACCAACAACAACAGGAAGTGATGAGAACAGACTGCATCCTTAGGACATGGCATCATTAGGACCTGGGATCCCTGCACTAGGAACCTCCTAAATCCAGGTGACAGAGAGAGAGAGAGACCTATAACAACAAAGGCAATGAGAAGTGGTGGTAGAGAAACAACAGTAGCAACAGCAGCAGAACCTGGCGCAAAATAGGAGAAAACTGAGGGTCTTCAGGCAGGGGCTTGCTGTCATACATAGTTGCGTATCTCCAAGCACTTGATAAAGCTAGGCTCACTGACCTACTGAGGGGTTTACTGGCCAAGTAGGTGCCTCTGAACACTTATCATTGGAGCTAAAAAGCTTTGAAACACTTGCCCAAGCAGGACAGAATCCAGGCCAAGATGCCAAGGACCAGAGAGAGGCCTGTCTGTAAGCATTGCTAAGAATAAACTGTCCTGACCAAAGAACTACGTCTTGATTCAATCTGAGTCTTGAATTGTTATTTCCCTAATAAACCTCATAGTCATGAGTATCATCTGAATTCTGTGGGGCCATTGCAAGAAATTATCAAGCCCATCAGAAAAGTAGAGAGGGTGAGACATGACTGGTACCAGAATTGGTAGAATGGCTTGAGGGAGGAGGCACATCTGAGCTCCACTTCAAAAGAATCAGCTTTGGGCTGATGCTAATGTTGATTCTTCTCTCCCTTTGTGAAGTTGGAAGAGGATTCTTGATGTGACTACTACACCTCCATTTTTACTAGGTGTCGTAGGATTCACAACTTTGTGGCTGGAGTCTGAAATTTTGGGAAGACTTGCCAGAGTCTGTAAGACTTTGTTCTTTAACCTGTAAGACCTGACCTATCTCCAGATGTTTGGGTCAGAGAAAGAAGGGTTGCATGTGCAGCTAGTGTCGGATAATTAGGAACAGAACTAAATTGATTTAATTGATCCTTACAGTTTAGCTTCAGAAAAATGGTAAGTGGATTTTTACTTTTCTATTGCAACTCTTTAATTCAACATTTATTGAACACTACATAGGAACACTGAATAGTTTAAAATTAGGAAAGGTGTGTGACAGGGTTGTTTTCTTTCACCACACTTACTCAATGTGTATGCTGAGCAAATAATTTGAGAAGCTAGGTCATATGAAGAAAAATGTGGCATCAGGATTGGAGGAAGATTCATTAACAACCTGCGATATACAGATGGTACAACCTTGCTTGCTGAAAGTAAAGAGAACTTAAAATACTTACTGATGAAGATCAAAGACCACAACCTTTGGTATGGATTGCA
>NW_006408560.1:21154518-21178877 GCF_000296735.1 Chrysochloris asiatica
AACATGGATCAGGAATTGCTCTAGGACAGGATTTTTCAACGTCAGTATTACTGACATTTGGGGCAGATCATTCTTTATTATTGGTGAAGGTAGTGCTATCTTGTACATTGTAAGGATATTTATCTGCATCCCTACCCTCTACCCACTAGGATATCAGCAGCACCTCCACTCCCAGTTTAACTATCAAGGTGTCTTCAGACATTGCCAAACATCCCCCGAGGAGGCTAAAATTGACCCTAGTTGGGAACCACTGCTTTAGGCATTGAAATTTAAAGTTAAGTAAAGCATACAAGCTCTCTACTCTCATGAAGTTTATATTCCAATTGTGGTAAACATCATAAATAAGTGAAAAATTAAACAAGATTATTTCAGGGAGGTATCAACGCAATGAAGTAAGTTTTTGAAGATGATGTGACAGAGTGACTGGTCGGGTGTGGGGATTTCTTTAGATTCGTGGCCAGGGAAGACCTCTCTGAGGAGCTGGCATCTGGGCTGAGAAATGAAATATATGAAAGATTCAGCCAGGGAAAGAACTAGAGGAAAACATTCCAAGAAGGATAGAAAACCAAGCAGAGGGGGACGGCCTTATGCAGACTATTGGAGATATAGAAGAACCAAGAGATTGGTCTTTATGATCTGCAGTATTTGTGAAGAAATAGGTATTGTGAGTCTTTGTCTTAGTTCTCCAGTGCTGCTATAACAAAAATACCACAAGTGAATGGTTTTAAGGAACAGAAATTTATTCTCTCACAAATTAGGAGGCTAGAAGTCCAAATTCAGAGCACTGGCTCTAGAGAAAAGTCCTTGTCTCCTTTTAGTAACTGTAGGCCCAGAATTCTTTAGAGATCTCTGTGTATCTAGGCATCAATCTTCCCCTGGATCTAGGCAATTCACAGTGCAGAAAACTCAGGTTCAAAGGCCACACACCAACCACAATTCTTCTCTCTTGGTGGTAGTAGCTTCCCATTTCTCTGCTCACTTCCCTCTCCCTTTATCTTTGTAAGATAAAGGTTGTTGCAGTATACACCACTGGGATACTCCCTTATATCAGATCAGAGTTGTAATGGGATTAAGAGTATTGAAGCCCACTATTAATCCTCATATTGGTTTATCACATAATATCACCTCATGAAGAATCATCATATAATTGCCACATTACATCAATGCATAACTGTCAAACTATTGAAAATCATGACCCAGTCAAGTCGATACATAATTGGGACAGGGGGAGACACAATTCAACCTATGACAATTTTCATTTACTAGAAGCCCAATATCACCTCTCTCAGCTATGGTGTGGCACTGTGGGTTAATGCATCAGACTGCAAAGTCATTTGAACTGCAAGGTTGGTGGTTCAAGCTCACCAGCTGCTCCTCGGAAACCCTATACAGGGTCACTATGGGTCGGAATCGACTCAACGGCACTTAACAATAATAACAACAACTATGAAAAAGGGAGAAGATAAAGAGACCAAATTACATTCAAGAGACTAACTAGTCTAGACAAGTGAGATGGGACAGAGTTTAGAACACAATGTGTGGTGCACTGAATTACTTAATATGGCCCTTCCAGCTACAGTCCTTGCAAGTCCCACCAAATGACTGAGCAGGACTATGCAAATGTAAGGTGTTTGTGGCCCACCAAAGGGATTGGATAACTTGTTAATAATGTAAATAAGGTGCATGGCTTCCTTGTGGGGTTGGATATAAGGTATATGGAACCCTAACAAGGAATTGATCAGATTTGCCATCCCGCTAGGCTTAAAATGAACCTTCCCAGAAGCAGAAGGGGGATCCCACAACTCCCCAGAAAGAAGGACCAGGATTGGAGCACATATTATGGACCCAAGATCCCTGCACTGAGAACTTCCTCAACCCAAGAGTCACAAAGTGGCAAAACTGGCGATGCAAGAAACAGCAGCAGAAAAATGTCAACAGTACAGGCAGCAAAACCAAGAGATCTGTGGTGGGCTTCCTGGTCCATTGAGCAAGAAATCTGAGTGCCTTCAAGTAGACTTGCCGGTATAGTGGGGTGCTTCTGGGCACTTATCAGTAGATCTATGGTACAAACCCAAGAAGTGAGATAGCTGAGTGTCTTCAGATAGAAGGCTTGCTGGTAGAATGAGGTGACTCTGGACACTTGGTAAAACTAAGTTTGCTGACCCAGGGAGCTAGAGCTGAACACCTTTAGGCAGAGGCTTACTGGCACAATGGGATGTCTTTGAGCATTTATCAGAAGAGCTAAATGAGCTTTGCAAGACTTGTTCAAGTAGGGCAGGACAAATCAAAGAATAGTATCCTGAATGTTTCTAATCCTCTTTGCAGTTACCTCTGTAATTGTAGCCTCTTTGCTAGTTATCTCTGCAATTATGAGTGTGGTATTGTCTGTGAGTTATGTGTTGCCACTGCAATGAATTAGTGAACCCAGCAGAAAAGTTGAGTGCTGTGGGGAGGGCCATTGGTGTCAGAATTGGTTAAAAAAAGGCTTGAGAGAGACGGTATGTCTGACTTCCACCTTATAGGAATAAGCCTTGGCTAATGCTGATGGTAATTCTTCTACCACTTTGTGAAGTTAGAGGAGTTCAGACACCTCACTATGATACTTTTACAGAATGGTGCACAGAAAGATGGACACAACCCCTTTATACATAATAAGCAAGTGCTAAAGTGTGAAGGTCAGTTATAACTGCAAAGTTAGTAGTTCAACCCACAAACCACTCCTCAGAAACCATATACAACGTTGCTATAAGTCAGAACCTACTTGACCACACTTAACAACAACAGTAAAGGATGAAGAATCACCCTGAAGGCACAATGGTCAAGCATTTGACTGTTAATCAAAAGGTCAGCAGTTCAAACCCACCGGTGACTTCATGAGACAAAAGACCAGGTGATCTGCTCCCAAAAAGATTATAGCCTAGGAAATCCCATGGGGCAGTTCTACTCTGTCAATATAAGGTTGTTTTGAGTTGACCTCAACTCAACAGCACACAAGAACAACAGCAAAGTTTGCAAAGATGGGACACTCAAGACTACTTAATTGCAATGTCAGTGTCACTCATGTGAAGGGTCAAAGGTAAGGTCCAATAAAGAGGGAGCCACCCCAATTAATATACTTTTCATTAACCAAACATTGGGCTAAGGGACAAATCTCCATTCTACCCAAGGCACCAATGGGTCAGAACTACAGATGGACATTGAGTATTTCACATAAAATGCCAATAGCAATAAGACACGTCAAGTCTAAATATTCCATGATTGGATCCAGAAGGTCTATTCACTAAAGCAAAGATCACAGGGCCAGGGCAGAATTTTAAATAAAAATTGGAAGCCAAATCATAACAAGAGAAGAACAGGATCAAAATAGGATTGGAAGGGGATGGCGGCAGACTAACGCCTTGGTGTGAATACACCAGATAGGCAAGTGAGTAGGTGTAATGACTGGGACAAAAAGGCCTTAGTTCTTGTTCCAGAGGGGTGTATAAACCAAATAGGTAGATAAGAAGTGTCAGTATGAAAAAATAACTTCAACACAAGTCTCATGAACACAGGGAGTATAGGAGGGAGCCTGAAAAAGAGTGCAGAAAAGTTCAGACAAGGGAAACCATAGCAGACTCCAGTGGTCAGGGATGGCCCCGAGTCATTACCACTGATGTTGTTACTGCTTCACAGCTTCTGGGCCCTCTTCCGGTGGTTAAGAGAGTGTGGTATGACAGAGTAAATGCTAAGGGAAGGGCTGAGGACATTGTCCCCTTCGGAAGAAGTAATAGTCAGCTAGACAATATGACACGTTGGTAACTGCAGCCCATTCCTGGGCCCTGGTGATGGAGCTACAGGCTCCAAAGCTGTAAATTCCTCTGAACTGGACCTGCTGGGCCTAAAGCAAGAGACCTGAGAGCCTAGTGACAAGATAGAGGAGATTCTCAGAGCAAATATACTTCCTACCACCCAACAAAAGGATGTTGAGGTTTTCTCAGCTCAAGCTAGTGAAGCCAGGCTTAGTTAAAGACAACAGAGGAGGAAGCTTTCTGGGGACTAGTGAGAAAAGCCCAGAAAGGCCCTAAATGTACTAGGGCAGGGCCAGGCTTAATCAAGGTAAAAAGTCATGCTTGATGGCTCACAGTTTCACTTTTTCTCTTCTCTTCTTCTCAACTTAGACCCTTCCACATCAATCACATTGATTCCTCTCCTTAGGAAATGAAGCCCCTTTGTCTTCATCAAAATTTACCTAACTCATAAGTTTTACTTTTCTGTGTCAATTACCAAATCATCTCATGTCAGTTTTGAACACTATTTTTCTCCAAGATAAGTGTATTTGCCTTTCATGTTTCCCACTCAAACCTTGCATTTCTAATACTTTTGTTCCAATTGTTCCCTCTGCTTAGACTGTCCTCCTAAATTATCCCTACCTTCTCAACTCTTATTTATATTTGAAGACCAATTCCCCAATGTCCCTTCTACAGACGTTTTCTTAGTTGTCTTTGTATTCTAAATGTATCTTGCCTGTCAGTAGTACTTAACATTTTCTCTTTTCCCTTGTAGTTGTTATTGTACATACTTATTTTCCCTTACCACCACCCAGCTTGGAGTCCTGGTGTGACACTATGGGATAATGCACTAAACCACAAGGTCAGTTTAAATCACAAGGTCAGCAGTTCAAACTCACCAGCCACTCCTTGAAAACCCTATACAGGGTTGCTATGAGTTGAAACTGACTCAGCAGCACTTAACAACAACACCCAGCTATCAGTTTATCCTACTGTGGTGGCTTGTGCATTGAAGTGTGTCATTGGTATTTCAAATATCAACAGGGTCGCCCATGATAAACAGAGTTATGTTTCCAGACTAAGACAGACAAATAAGAAAAGTCTGGCAATCGACTTCCACAAATTGGCCCATGGAAACCTTATAGCTCACAACAGAGCAATGTCTGACTTACTTGCTTTGGACATATCACTGGAAGAGACACTGGACATGTCACTGGCTAAAGGAAGACATCCTGCTTGGGGAAGTAGAGGGCCATTGAGAGCAAGGGAGCTGGAGACGCTCAGTGAGATGGAATGCCACAACAGCTGCTACAATGGATTCAAACTTACTGGAGATTATGGGGATGCCACAGAAGCTCTGGTAGCGTAGTGGTTACGAATTGGGCTGTGAACCGCAATGTCAGCAGTTTGAAACTACCAGCGAACCACAAAGTCAGCGTTCGAAACTACCAGCTGTGCCGCGGGAGAAAGATGAGGCTTTCTGCTCCTGTAAAGATTTACAGCCTCAGAAACCCTGTACAGGGTCGCTGTGAGTCAGAACTGACTCCACGGCACATAACAACAACAACAGAATCTAGCAACATTTCATTCTGTTGGACAGTATTTAGAATCAACTCAACAGCAGCTAACAACATTTTCCCCTAGCAATATAAAATAGTTGTTGTTGTTGTTGTTACGTGCCGTCGAGTCGGTTCCGACCCATAGCGACCCTGTACAGGGTTTCCGAGGGTGTAAATCCTATCAGGGCATAATTGATACCTGTTTTATGTTTGCTTCCTCAAAAATCTTTGTATAGTCTTGTTTCATTAACTAATTAAGTAAATTCAAAAATGCATCTCATTTAACCCCAAAGAATTACTTTAATGGTGAAAAGTACATGCAGAATAGCAGGAAAGCCACAAAGACATAGTTCCTTTGGCTTTGGCTCCTCAGTTTATAGATTCTACACCTTTGTGATTTTCTTTCTCATGTTGCAGGCCTTCAGAATAAAAAGTCTGTGACAACGTGAAATGCTCATGCGTTGTGATATTTAATGATTCTGGAAAACAGTTTGGCAGCATCTGCTGGAGCTGACTGCATATATGTCCCCATGATCCAGCAGTTTAACTCTAGAAACATCTCCAACACACATGCATGACCAAAGAGCATGTTCACAAGACTCATTGCTGTATTATTATAATAGCAAAAAACTGGAAACAACCTAAATGCCCATCAATAGAAGCATGGATAAATAAATTATGGTGCTTTTCTATAATGAAATATTACACATCTAAGAAAATGAATGGCTAAAATAATAGCAGACATAAATATCATAAGACAGTGAGCAAAAAAAATTAGGCACAAGAGTATCTACTATTTGATTCCACTTATATATGGATAAAATTAACCTAAATTATTAGAAGTCAGGATAGTGGCAGTAATTAACGGGAAAGAGCATTTGGTAGAGGGAGGGAGTAATGAATGTAAAAAAAAAAAAAAAAATGTGTGGTGGATACAAGAGTCTGTTCCAATAATGATAATTCAATGAGATGTGTACTTTTCTATACACATTACATTTCAATTTTTTTTTTTAAAAAAAAGATCTCTTTAAAACAACAGCAACAAAAAATGGCTAGAAAGAAGAACAAAATAGAGAATTCACATTTCCTAATTTCAAAATATACTATAAAGCTACAGTCATCAAAACAGACTGGTACTAGTATATGGATAAACATATACACCAAGGAAATAGAGTTGAGAGCCCATACATTCATGGCTAATTGATTTTCAACAGGGATACTCAAAATGGGGAAGAAATAGTATAATAATTAGGGTGTTATGTCAAACTGTTTAGGCCAGGATTCCCATGGTTTAGCAGTTAAGATGTGCTTATTCCCATTGTAATGAAACCTAATACAGGCATAGTTAACTCTATGATGAGTGGCTATAAGCAGCCAATAAATTGAAAGGATGTTTCCTTGGGGACATGACCTGCTCCCAATATAATGGATCTGTAGAAAAGGCTCTCTCTCTATTCTTCTAGGGACCTGGGACTCTATGATTGTAAGCCATTTCCTTAATAATAAACTTCTCTTTATATATATGTGTATTTCACTGGCTTTGCTTCTATAGAAAAGCCAGCCTAAAACAAATAGTATCTTAAACAAACAATGCTAACACTCCTGGATCCCTACATGCAAAAGAGTGAAGTTTGATCCATACTTCTCACTATGTATGAAAATTGGATCAAAGTAGATCAACGGCCTAAATATAAGAACTAAGACCATAAAATTTATAGGATAAAACATATAGGTAAAGATTCATGGCCCAGTTTCACAATGGATTCTTAGATGCTATATCAAAAATATAATCAACAAAAGAGAAAGATAGATAAATTGGACTTCATTATAATTTTAAATTTTTATGCATCAAAGGACTTTATCAAGAAAGTGAAGAGATAAACTATAGAATAGGAAAAGATATTTGGGAACCACAAATCTGAAATGGGTTTGATATTCAAAACACATAAAGAACTACAATTCAACAACAAAAAGACAAACAACCCATTTTTTTTTTAATGGTCAAAGGATTTGAATAGACATTTTTCCAAATAAAATATACAAATGGCTAGTAAACACATAAAAATATGCTTAAAAGGATGAACCCATTGCTAGTGGATAAAATGATACAGTCCCTATGGAAAACAGTTTGGCATTTCCTCGGAAAGTTAAACATGTAATTGCTATGTGATCCAGAAACTCCACTTGTAGCTATAGACATAAAAAAACTGAAACCAAGGACTCAGATACTTGTTCACAGCAGCACCGTTCGGCCAAAAGGTAGAAACAGCCCAAATATCCACAACAATTGAATGGATAAATAAAATGTGGCACTTAACAACAACAATACATACAATGGGGTATTATTCAACCATAAAAAATTAAATTTTGATACATGCCGCAATGTGGATGAAATTTTATACTAAGTGAAAGAAGTAAGACACAGAAGGCATAGTATTGTATTATGCAGTTTATATGATATTAGTAGAATAGACAAATGCATAGACACCAAAGTTTATTAGTAGTAATGAGAAGGGGAAATGGAAAGTTATTGCTTAAATGGTGCTGTGGCTAGTGAGAATGATGAAAAATTTGTAAACAAATAGTGCTGATGCATGTTCCGCATGGTGAAGGTAATTAATGTCTGAATCATACACAAATAAATGGTTGAAATGGCAAATGTTTTATAACATAAATCTTACCACATTAAAAAAAATGTTTTGAAAGCCAATGGCCTGGCTATATAGAGAGTGATTTCCATAGAATAGGGTTCCCTTCAGATTGGTAATGTTACCTCTGGTTCTCTGAGCTTCATTCTCTGGCCAGTACACAGCTACTATATCATGACTGTGTTTGAGAGACACTGCAATGAGCAAGAGATGAGCAAAAATAAAAAGATTTCCACCCTTTATGAGTTTTTCTGGATCCCAACCAATGCAGAAGAATTAGACTTCCCTCCCTAAGAAGTGAAAGTTTCAACTAGCAAGGAAAAGAAGTTTAGTAGGCCCATCTATCTCTGAACCATAGAATCCTTTACCTAGCCTCACCTTGTAAACAAACTGGAATCACCAGGCGCAGACATGGGGCCAAAGCTCTGGGCAAGGGGATTGAGACACCATCACCCTCCTATCACACATAACCTCAGGATCATCCTCAACCTTTCTGTCACTTGAATCCCAAAGCCAGACATCAAATCCCTGCAATGCTAGAATCAATTCATCAGATGCTCCTCCTGCCCTTTTCTTGTTCCTTACCTCAGGTCCCACAGTTCCTGAGGGTTCACAGTCTCCAGTGTGTCCAATCTGAATTTTGGGTTCAAAATGAACTCCAACCAGGTTTATTGAATATCAAAAAAGTCTACTCATATACAAAGTAACTTGGACATGCTGCTTCAAATATGATCTTTTTTTATTTTGCCATTATTTTAGTAGGTTAGTCCATATAGTGCCAAAAAGCATCTTATTCTAAAATAAATTTAAAAATGCCCAATGTCTTAAAAACTCATGAATGTCATCCATGATACAACCACTGCTCTATTCCTGTCTGGAACCACAAAAAAGTGAAAAAACCGAAAGACTCAAGGAAACAATCAGTCCAAAGAGCCAATGGACTATAAAAACCACAGCCCCACGAACCTGAGACCAGAAGAGCTAGACAGTGCCAAATCACCACCAACAATCACCCCAACTAGGATCACAACAGAAGGTCTGGGGCAGAGTGAGAGAAAAAGTAGAACAAAAGTCAGTTCAAAGAAAAGACCAGAATCACTAGTCTGATAGAGACCAGTGGAACTCTAGAAATAATAGCCCTCCTACCCCTCACCTCTGACTCCCAGAGACTAGCACACAGACAAAAAAAAAAAAGCAGATCCACAAAACAAACAGCAACATCCATAAGGAAACCCACCCCAGAACACTCAACCACATGAGACCAATAAGGGCAGAACCCACTCAGAAGCAACATTCAGAAGGAGGTAGGGGCCAGAAAACCAGACCATGGGAACTGGGAACCCAGAGCAGAAGTGGAGAGAGTGCTGACACCTGAGTGGAATCCAATCATTGTCATGAAACAATCTACATACAAATTGTTGAGTGGGAAAGCAATCCGTCCTGTAAAATGTTACCCAAACCACAGAAGAGTGTTCATACACACAAAAAAAAGATGGGGAGGGGGGAGATTAATGCCCAATGCACATTCATGACCAGCCTAACTACTGGAACTTTAATGCTTCTGTAAGATAATAAACATAATATGCTCGAGTCTTTATAATAGACTGGGGAACTGATAGGAGACATCAAGAGGCCATTTTGTTGCCTTCCACTGTAATGCTGTGGTTGTTCTGAAGCAGTAATGTCCTGGTTATCTGATACTTGACACACCACAGGAACATCATTGGGGTTAGAGATTAATTTAACTGCATATTGGGCTAGAATAGATACCCCTCAACAGCATGCTCAGCTGACTAGGCCCCACAGTGGCCCAGATAAGTCCTGGTCAATTTATGCACAGGACTCCCACGGTGGATGGATTCTTCTTTGTGTCTTCAAAGTGCTACTCCACTGTCATTGTCTCTATCCCAGTAGGATCCTGCAGCACGTTGCTTCCTTCTCCACTACAGAATTTTTTAAATGATACTATATTTTTTAATGGGCGTGCAGTGGCTACATAAAAGCACTGGACTATGAACCAGAAGGTCCACTGATGGAGCCCACCAGCAGATCTGTAGGAGAAAGATAAGGTTTTCTGCTCCCTCAAAGATTTAAAATCTCGGTACCTTGGAACCAACTCTACAACACTTAGCAACAATATTTTTTAAATGATGCTATATTACTTATGTTAATGTGCCAGACTGCAAAGCCATTTGAACTGCAAGGTAGGTGGTTCAAGCTCACCGGCTGCCCTTCGGAAACCCTATACAGGGTCACTATAGGTTGGAACCGACTCGATGGTACTTAACAACAAATATTGCTTATATGGAGTCCTGGTGTGGCGCTATTGGATAAGCACTGGACAGCTAAGCCACAAAGTCAGCAGTTCAAACTCACCAGCCCCTCCTCAGAAACCCTATTTTGCAAAGCACTTTACATGCTATATATATATATATCTCATTTAATCTTCACAACATTCCTATGAAACAATCATCACTATTAAGCTCCATTTACCCTACTTAACACACTTAACAAAAAAATATTGCTTATGTTGTTGTTATGTGCCATGGAGTTGGTTCCAACTCATAGCAACCCTGCATAGGGTTTCCGAGGCTGTAAATCTTTATGGGAGCAGAAAGCCTCATCTTTCTCCCACAGAACAGCTGGTAGTTTCGAAATGCTGACCGTGAGATTAGCAGCCCAATTCGTAAGCACTACGTTACCAGAGCTCCTTATATAGTCACTACCTATTGCTGTTATGTGCTATGGAGTCCGATTCATAGTAACCTGAGAGAATAAAGTAGAACTGCTCCAAAGGGTTTCCAAGGCTGCAAATCTTTACAGAAGTAGACTAGTTGCCATGTCTTCCTACCATAGGGTGGCTGATGGATTCCAACCACCAACCTTTCAGTTAGCAGTTGTTAGCAGTAATTTAGAGGTCCCTGATGTGGGACTGTGGGATAAGAATTGCACTGCTAA
This sequence comes from Chrysochloris asiatica, assembly GCF_000296735.1. Classification (NCBI taxonomy): domain Eukaryota; kingdom Metazoa; phylum Chordata; class Mammalia; order Afrosoricida; family Chrysochloridae; genus Chrysochloris; species Chrysochloris asiatica. The sequence goes on from NW_006408560.1 coordinate 21,165,451, forward strand.
CCTCAAGGTCAGCAGTTCAAACCCAAAAGCCATTCCATGGGAGAAAGATGAGGCTTTCTGCTCCTATATAAATTCACAGCTTTGCAAACCATATACAGGGTCTTTATGAGATGGAATCCACTCTATGGCAGTGCATGGGAGCACCCCCAAAACCATCCCTATCTGCTTCTAAAATGCCTGAAAATACTTCCTTTATTCACTCAACAAAGTTGAGTATTCACTATGTATCAGGCACTGTGCCATTCAGCAATCACAACTGTTAGTATCTACTGATTTGTTTGGTATCCGTTTAAAGTGTCTTCACCACTAAAGTGTAGGCTAGTGCAGCAAGGCACCATTTCTACATATGCAGTCCTGAGTCCTCAAGGCCTTAGCCCAGTGCCTGGTCATAGATGCTGAAAAAATAAATAAATAAAAAGATTCAGAGAAGGAATGGAAATAGAGATAAGGATTAAAATCGTGAAAACACAGTTATTTTACAATACAACGTGATAGGATTAAATGTCTTAAAGTTAGGAAATGTCTTAAAGCTAGAGTTAAATGTCCTTTCAGTTAAAAAAAAAAAAAAAAATGCTGTGTTGTTTTCCACTGATTATAACAGGAAAAGAACCCTAGAAAGGGTCACACATTAAAAATTTTATCATCTTATCTCAGAATTCTTTACCAACTCTCTTTCTTGTCAATTAAGTCAGCAAAGGATTACTGAACAAATTCTTCTTTCTAACTTTGCTTGCAAATCTAAGTTAAATATAAACCTTGCCTCCAAAGAGTTTAATAGCAAAGTGTCCATTATGGGGTATTCATTAAAATTCAAGCATTTTGAAAACCACTTTACATGCTATATCTCATTTAATCCTCACAACATTCCTATGAAACAATCAACACTGTTAAGCTCCATTTACAGATGAAAAAAAAACTGAGAAATTAAAGGTTAGTTAACTTCACCGAAGTAAAAGAGGTAGTACATGATTTAACATCCAGAACAGCATTTCCCTATTGAAACTCTACAGCAGACAGAAAAACTCTCACTTTATTTCATAGATTATTAAAAATATTCATTCAATTCATTCAATAAAAAAGTATATATCAAGGCTCTATTTGAAGTAGGCACTGTTCTAGATGCTGAGAATACAGCAGAGAACAAACACAAAGCCCTGCACTTAGTGGGGGGAGGCACAAAAGAACGCCCAAACTTGTAGATAGTATCCATTTGACCTAGTTTGAATGGCCTGATGATCAGAACTCGACTAGAGGAAGATAAAAAAGTTTGATACAGGAAGCAAGTGTAAATTGCTACAATTTGATGAACTTGACCTATACTTATGGATGTGGTGGTGGTGATGGTGATGTGCCATGGAGTCAAACCAACTCATAGTGACCCTGTATAGGGTTTCCGAGGCTGTAAATCTTTAAGGGAGCAGAAAGCCGCATCTTTCTTCCATGGGGTGGTTGGTAGTTTCGAACTGCTGACCTTGTGGTTAGCTGCTTGACTCATAACCACTATGCTACCAGAGCTCCTTACTTATGAATGTAGGATCTTAAAATAGCAGCCAAGAGGGAAGGAGTCTTCACATCAAGGATCAAGCCTATCCCCTCAGTACACAGAGTTGATAGGGACAGGCAACTTAGGTATTGGCTATCTAAAATGGGAAAGGGAGTGCTATAAAGACACAAAGTGGCTGGCTTACAAGTTTTCAAGGGGGAGTTCAGTTTTAGAATATGCTGGGGAAGGTAGAATCCCCACTGAATAGTTTTTGCCTTGTCTAGATGGGTCTGGCGAAAGGAGATGGGGATAGGATTCTTTTGATTCAATAGTAATTGGTATCATGACTAATTGCGATTGTCACAATTGTAAAGGTAGAAGTTGTGTAACAAAAAGGGTAAGTAGTTAATCTTGTGGCACTGTGGATTAATGCACCAGACTGCAAAGCTGTTTGAACTGCAAGGTTGGTGGTTCAAGCTTACCAGCATCTCCTTGGAAACCCTATACAGGGTCATTATGGGTTGGAACTGACTTGACGGCACTTAACAACAATGACAACAGTTAATCTTACCTTCCAGGAATAGAGGATCCTAGGACCATCAAGAGATAAGAGCATGAGAGGAACGTGAGATCTTAACCAGAGAAACTGTGACACCAGAGATGGAGGCAGAGGTGATGTCATGGAGAGACAGAGAAACTGAGGACTCTAGACTCATAGAAAGAGAAAGGTTGTATGCTGGCGGGAAGGAGGCTGGCTTGCAAAATGTGCCCATTTGTTGTTTAAACAATTTCTCCTTCCTACTGGTAATTGCACCAGTCAGCGCATAAGGTTGCCTTTGTCCTCCTTCCATGTAACAGGGAGGAGGCTTTTCCCTTCACAATACAGAAAGTAAATGGAAACCAGGAGAAAGACATTCCAGGCCAAGGCTGTTCCATGGGCCTCTCAGGGACCTCACTCCCCATTCACTCACTGCAAGCCTACCACATCTGATTCAGAGTGTCCAGAGCTGCCAGGAACTCACAGATGTTACAGATGACTACGGAAGAGGCGCAGTACAGAGGCTCTGGTTTCTGTTGACCTGAGGAGCCCCTAGACCATGCCAACCACCACCCTATACCAGCCTGGACCTCCTTACCTTGGCCCCGATAGCCCATGAGGAACAGGAGGAGTATGAAGAAGACTGTTTGCCCCAACATGTCCATAGCACAGAGTGGTCAGTGAAGTCCTCTCTCACTCCGATTACTCCTGTGCTCAGACTCTGCAGCTGCCTGACAGTGGAGGGAAATGAAGAGCAGACTGCCTGAATGGTTGCCCAACCACAATTTCTTCAACTTGCATCTATTCTCATCAGCTGTATGCTGACAAGGCGGAGACAAAGCCCCAACCCTGGATCTGGTTTGATTGTTCCCACAAACTAAGCTTGTGAAGTGTTCTCAAGTGGGCGGGTGCTCAAGAGTTCACAGTGACTCTCAAAACCAGCTTCAAAACCTTGCCCCTTGACTGTGGTGAGGGGGGTGCAGGCTTACAGGGTACACCCTTTGGTTGGCTGAGGATGCATGGACGGGATGGTAACTATGCCAATGAAATGATAGATGATGGAATGAATGTAAAGCTAATGTTCTCCCATGTAGACTATCATACAATTCACAATAAAACATTAAAAAAAAAAAAAGATACCTGATATATGTGCCGGGGAGTCAGTTCCGACTCATAGCGACCCTGTACAGGGTTTCCGAGGCTGTAAATCTTTACGGGAGCAGAACGCAGAACGCTTCATCTTTCTCCCGCGGAACACGTAATCTATACTTTGTCTAAAAAAAAAAAAAAAAACCTTGCCCGTTGTTCTGCTCCCAGCCAAAATTTCTTCCAAGGGTAATTAATTGCCCAAGAAACTTTCAAACTCTGCATCCTATAGGAATCTGAAGAGACTTTCATTAACCCAGACTATTCCATTCCAACAGATATTGCAGAGGAGAGATGGAGAGACTGAGAAGCAGACTTCTAGATAAGCGGATGATAATGCTGTAAAGACATGAGAAGAAACCTAAATATTTAAAGACTGAGGATACTAAAAACTCTAACAGGCCTAGAGATTATATGCAAATTGATTTTAAAGTTCACAGCAACATTAAAAAAAAAACAAAACTGCATATCAGTGCCTATGAAAATGCTTCTGGGGGATGGAGCACTTGACAAGCATACATAGAGGGTGATTTGCAAAAAAAAAAAAATACTGTAACATAAATTAGTATTTTCTCACAAGAATTTACTTTTAACCAAAAATGTACAAACAGCAGAAGATGAACTAGACAACTGGAACTTTCTAAAAATTAAATACCTATGTGCATCAAATGACTTCTCTAAAAGAGTTTTTTTTTTTTAAAAAAAAAAAAAAAAACCTTCAGACTATGAAAAAAATATTTGGCAGTGATCTATCTGGCAAGGAACCAATTTTTAAAGTTCACAGGAAATTTCAACACCTAAACAACAAAAAACAGACAGTTCAATTTTAAAATAGGCAGAAAACATGAACAGATACTTGACAGAAAGAGACTTTCAGCATCCAACTAACATATGAAGAAATGCTTGCAATTATCAGTCATTGTGGTTGCTGTTGTTGTGTGTCATCAAGTCCAAAACCCTGTATAACGTTTCTGAAAGTGACTGGTGGGTTTGCACTGTAAGTTAGTAGTCCAGTGCTTATCCTACAGAAAGGTGCAAATCAAAACTACAATGACATATCATCTCACCTCAGGAAAAATGGCAAAGTTTCAGAAAAAAACAAATGCTGGTAAAGATGTGGAGAAATGGGAACTCTCATACACTACTATTGGAACTATAAAATGGCACAAACACTATGAAAAAATGATATGATGCTTCCTTTAAAAGTTGGAAATAAAAATACCAACTGATCCAGCAATCCCATTACACAGATCCTACTGAAATGAGAGATGGGACATGAATAAATATATACACACCTGTCGGGGTTTGCCCTCGACATAGTTGTCACGAGTGTTTGGTTCACGAGGAGGGGAGATCCAGCGGCGATAGGGACAGCGAAAGAATACACAGACAAACAGAAGAAGGGAGACAATGAGGCACCCCAAAGCCAGGGTGGATACATCACTGGTGGGCAGGCTTGGGACTACAGGCATCATGGCCTCTGCAGGCAGCGACCCACTGCCCGCAAACCTTAAAGCAGGCCCTCCAAACCCCAAAGCACCGCAATCTTTACTCCATGCCTTCCAACCAGTAATGCACACCTGTGGAGGCCCGGGCCTCTGTTTTATTTAGGGGAGGAGTTTCACACCAAGCTGGGAGGGACTAAAACAGGATACAGCTAACATCAGTAATTTTCCAGACATTCAGGTAACTTTACATTGTACTTCACTGGTTCGAATCCCAGGCCAGCAACTTGGATTCTCAGGCCCAATTAACATATCTATAGCCCCTGAGGTCAGTTGGGGGAAGGTGAGAGTTCTGCAGGAGACGCCCAGGTGAATGGGCTGCACCTGGAAAAGGGATTAGGGAGGATGGGTTCTTTGTCTATAGAACAAAGAACCGAGAAGTAGCTAAAATATTTTTAGTTAATCCTTTGGAGAAAGGTTTAACCTTGCAACCTTTACTCTCGGATTTAGGAAAATATCACATTAATCTGTGGATTTTCAAAGGCTCCAGTGTATTAATTTAATATATATACCTGAATATTAAGATGAAAGCAATTTTCCATTAACTGCCAGTGGCCTCATTTGTTACACTCAGCCCTAGAGGGCCTCGAACCTCTGACTAGTCTTACACGGTCTGCAACACACACCCATGTTCATTGCAGCATTATTCACAATAGCAAAGAGAAGGAAACAATGTACGTGCCCATCAGTAAATGAATGCATAAACAAGCTATGGTACATATACACAGTGGAATTCTATGCAACATTGAAGAATTGCTATAACACCTTATAGCACAGATGAACTTGAGGACATCATGCTGAGTAAAATAAGCCAGTCACAAAACGGAAAATATAATATGAGTCCACTATTATAAGAAATCAAGCAAAGGTTTGTTTACACAAAGAAAGAAATATTCTTTTATGGTCACCAGGCATGAGAGGGGAGGATAAATTGTTAACTAGATAATGTTGTTGTTAAGTGCCATCGAGTCAATTCAGACCCATAGCGGTCCTGTATAAGATTTCCAAGGAGCAACTGGTAAGCTTGAACCGCCAACCTTGAAGATAATAGATAATAGACCCATACTAATTTGGGGGAAGGGAAAGGCAGTATACAAGAGTGTAGTCAGCACAATATCACTAAGGAAAAGGAAGACACGGAGAGGTGCACAAGAATTACAGACAGCAAAAGTAAATACCATTACATACAAACAATTCTGCATTATCAGTAATTGCAAACATTAATGTACAAGTAGACACATAGACAGATAGACAAGATGAACAGTTATGGGTAGGCAAAAGGGACTACACCATAACTATATAGAGATTTAGAGATGGTATTTTTACAAATGTATTTGTATATTTTGTATATTCAAGGGGGCTTCAAAGTGTTCATGGAAAAATTCCATTCTTTTTTCATTCCATTTGTCCACTAATTTTTTGAAGTCACCTCATAAATTTATGTAGCTAGCAGAGCAAACAGGGGACAAAGTTGTGTATATTTCTTAGCCATAACCAAACATATTGAGGAAATGAGTTGCTGGGCCTGAGGACTCAGGATCATAGCTGTGGGGTACATAAAGGTCAGTTTCATAATGCAGTCCACAAAGACAATGTTATACATCCTAATTTGGACAGTGACAACTGCTGTCTTAAAAAAAAAAAAAACTTACAAGTGGCCTTCTAAGGTCTCTCCCCATCTGTAGCAAAGAAGAGTGAAGGAAATCACAGATACATGGAAACAATTAGTCCAAACAACTAATGAACCATGGGAATCTCAGTCTCCACAACCCTGAGACCAGAAGAACTAGATGATGCCCAGAAACTACTACTGACAAATGGGGGGCGGGGGGGGATCATAATAAAGAATCCTGAACATAGTGGGAGAAAATTTGAATAAAACAAAATTATGGTCAATGGTCACTCTTCAAGTCTGGAACAGAACTGACTCCCATGGCTCAACTTTCAGCCAAATAATAGACAGGGCTATGGGGTGAAAAATAACACCAGGGTGTATGCACTCCTTAGTAAAAACAACAGAAAGAGCAGTATCTGCCCAGGGATAAAATTCAGAAGGCGGGAAGGGATAGGGAAGAATGAGCAATGGAAATGGTAAACGCGGGAGGAAGTGGGAAAAGTGCTTATACATTGTGGGGACTACAATCAATGCCACAAAACAAAATGTGTATTAATTGTTGAATGGAAAACCAATTTCGCTCTATAACTTTCACTCAAGTCACAATAAAAAGTTAGAACAAAGAATAACTTGGTTTTACATCATTCCCTATCTGTACTTCTATAGTCCCTCTTTCAACTTTCCCATAGTAGTTCTCACTTCCATCCCTTGCCTTTCTCACCCAGATAGGACATGGACTCACTTTTTCCCCCTGCCTTCTCCCATTACACTTCCATTTCCCCTCCAGAAAAACCAGGCAGCTTTTAATCCTCCTCAGTCCACTGTGAATGGCTAGAGGCAGTGGTGTCCCACCTCTCACAGAATGTGTTTGCTTAGAAACCACACCCCAGGACTTTTGCCTATTTCTTTCTTCTGCTTCCCTCCTTGGCAGCAAATACTTTCAGTTCCCTTCAGGTCCATCTTCTCTTTTTCACCCTTTCATTCACTTTCAGTCATCCCGTCTGAAGCTAGGTAATAGGAAGGTGGACTGAGAGTCTCAACTGCCACTGGAGGCAGCAATGGTGTTCTGTACAGAGCACTGGTTGGAGCTAAAAGACTCAACAACTTGCTGAACTAAGTGAAAAGCATTGTCTCTCTCTCCTTCAGGTTCAAATGGGAAGAGAAAGCAAAGCAGCTGAGATGCATAGTTCAGCAGTGATGGAGCTCTGCATCACTTTTCCCACTCTGTGGCACTGTCTTAACTGTGTGCCATAAAAAGAGAGGTTGTTATGCCAGGGCAGAGCCACAGAGCAGGAATGCTGCCCAGAGTCATGTAAAGCTCAAAGATCATAGTTCTTCTGAAGCTGAAGGGTTACCAGGTAGACTTCCTAAGCTTCCATTCCTACCTAGCTGGGGAAGGAAAAATTGCAGGCTTCTGCCATGATCATAAGAAAATAGAATGGAACGCATGTTTGGAAGGCTGCCATAGCCCACGTGTAGAACAGTGTCTGGAGCTGTCTCAGAGAATGTCTTCCAGGAGGGAATCCTTTACCTCTTGAGGCATACAAAGGAGTGAGATTGGGCTCCTGTCTGGGGTGTGGTGTAAAAATAGCAAGGCAAAAGCATTTGACTTCTTCTAACTAATGAGGAACAGAGAGAATTATTCTCAGCCTCAGCAAGGCTGATTCCTATGAGGTGGAGGTCAGACACCCCCTAACCTTTTCACTAACTCTGACATCAGCTGTTCCTCCCATAACACTCTCTACTTCTCATGTATTCAGTAGTCCATCCCTTTGGCCACACAGAACTCATAGACCCACTCACAGTTATGAGGTTTATTAGGGAAGTTGTTGTTGTTGTTGGGTACTATCAAATCACTTCTGACTCAAAGCAATCCTGTATAGGGTTTTTAAGGAATGGCTGGTGGGTTTGAAGAACTAACTTTGTGGTTAGCAGTCCAGTGCTTGTTTATACCAGAGCACCACACCAGGACTCCATTAGGGAAGTAACAGGTTATAATTCAGAATCAGAGGGACTCAGGATACAGATTTTCAATCAGGACAGTGTCTTCTCAGCCTTGCCTGCAGGCAAGCTTCTTTCTGGCCATGGACCCCTCAATCCCTCAGGTCTCTTCGTCCTGCTGGGTTGATCTAGCCTCTTCCCTACTTAGAGAAGTGTTACTAAGCTCTTTAGCTTCAACAATAAGTGCCTATAGTTACCTCATGTCACTAACAAGCCTCCTGCCTGAAGACATTCATGTATCTCACTTCATGAGCTTGGAAACCCACCTAACAGTCTCCTGCCAGTCTCCTGGTTCTGTCTCCACTGCTGTTATTTCTCTTCCACTTCTTCTTGCCATCTCCAGTGTTATAGCTTTCTATCTCCTAAATCTAGGAGGTTCCCAGCACAGGGATCCTGGGACAGAAGAACAATCTCTACTCCCATCTCTTCTCCTTAATTGTAATCAGTTCCCCTCTTTCCACCTCTAAGATGTCTCCCTTTTAAGTCTAGCAGAATGGTAAAATTGACCAATCCCCTTTATAAACCTCATTTGCATGGTCCCACCCTCTCAAGGTTGCCATGTGCCTTAGTGGTGTTATTAATAAGCTGTTCAATCCTCTTGGTGGGCCTCAATCACCTATTTCCATAATCTCACCTAATCATTTGGTAGGTGTTACAAGACCATGACTAGAAAGACCATATAAAAAATTATGAAAACTTCTTAGAAATTACCAAACACCTTACAGGAATGAGTTTCTGGTTTCTAGGGGCAACATGGTCAATTGCTATGACAGCTACAAAGACAATGTTCTACATCCTACTTTGGTGAGTAGCAACTGGGATCTTAACAAATCATTAGTGATCATCTATAGTGCAACTGGAGTCCTGGTGTGGCACTGTGGGTTAATGTGGCAGACTGCAAAGCCATTTGAACTGCAAGGTTGGCAGTTTAAGTTCACCAGCCATTCCTCAGAAACCCTATACAGGGTCGCTATGGGTCTGAACCGACTCGATGGCACTTCACAACAACAACAAATAGTGCAACTATTGGTCTTTCCCTGTGTAAAAGGAAGAAGAATGATAAAAATTGAAGACACTTAGAAACAATTTGTCCAATGGACTAATGGAACATGTAAAAATTAGTCTCCATAACACTGAGACCAAAAGAACTAGATGTTTCCTGGCTACCAATATCAACTTCTTTGAAAAGGATCGCATTAGGAGGTCCTTGATAGAGTGGGAGAAAGTGTGGAATAGAGCTCAAAATCATAAAAAAGAAAAAGTAATAAAGGATAAGGCTTACTGGTCAGAAAGAGGCTGAAGGTACCCTGGTACCATGGCCTTTGACCACACTTCAAGTCTGGAATTGAATTCACTCTTGTGGTTCAGTTATCAGCCAAGCAATAAATAGTCATATAAGGGGACAACAACACTAATATGAATACTATAATGGTCAATTATTTGAGATCAAAACAGAATCATTTATCTAAGGACAAAATTCAGAAAGGTTGGGAATAAAAGGAATGGAAACAATCCCAGAGAGGAAGTAGGACAAGTTCTGTTACACTAAAGGGATTGCAATCATTGAGGTAAAATGAAGTATGTGATTTGTAGAATGTGAAATTGATGATCTGCTCTGTAAACTTTCACTCAATTCACAATAAAAAAAAGTTTTGCTTGTTTTTTGTTGGGGGAAAAAGGCCATATGAAAGCAATCCATTGACTGCAAGATTTTATCTAATTATTGTTCAGAAAAATATTCATCTCTCCCTGCCACTACAGGCAGAGTATACTTCAATACACCGTTGAAGTTGAGATTAGCCATGCATCATACTTTGGCCAACTGGAAAGTAGATGTTAGCAGATAAGATGGAAGAAGACTTGAAATAGGCTTCTGTGTTTGATTTGCCCTTTTTTGCTTTCCCAGTTATCAGGAGAATATTCCCCCCAAGTAACCCACTGACCCAAGGAAAATGAGAGACACATAGAGCAGACCAGATCCAACTCAATATCTGAAGACAGTAACCTGCAGAGTAAGAACACATGGTTTTCATTTTATGCCCCTGAGTTTTGAAGTGGTTTGTTATGCAGCATTATTGAGGCACATATGACTCATATATCTTCTCACCCACTACGCTCCAGCCAACCAGCCCTTTGTTCTCCTTGAATTATTCCATCTCTTTCTGCTATTGTACATAAAAGGACTTTATTGAAAAGGTGATGTAATTCACCCCCATAATGTGATCTGATGTATTCAGCTGATCTGTTGTAAGGGGATTAGGGTGGGATGCAGCACCCTTATTCAAATCACAGTCCTGATCTGAGGTAAGGGGAATTTCGTGGGAAGATGGCTTGAATTACTTTTTATCTTACAAGAGACAAGGGGAAAGAGAAGTAGGCAAGCAGAGAGGCAGACCTGACTACCACTATAATAGAAGAGTTGGGAGCAGAGCACATTCTTTGGACCAGTGTCCCTGTGCTAAAAACCTCCTAGACCCAGAGGAAGATTAATGCCAAAACACAAGGAGATGTCAAAGGAGCACTGGGATCACCAATATTAAAACAGATAAGGGCCTTCTCCCAAAGCTGACAGAGAGAGAAGGTCTTCCCCTAGAGCTGGCACCTTGAACTTGGACTTCTAGCCTCCTAAACTGTGAAAAAATAAATTTCTGCTTAAGTCATCCACTTGTGATATTTCTGTTATAGCAGCACTGGATAAGTAAAAGGACTGAAAAGTGTCTATTAAGATAGGTTGACTACTATATACATGTGGTCAATTGATTTTCAGTAAGATTGCCAAGTCCATTCAATGGCGGAAAAATAGTATTTTTGATTACTGGTTAAACAATGAGGAAAATACACTCTTATTACATTGGTGCTTCAATCTTCAACAAATGGTGCTGACACAACTCGATTTTCATATACCAAAGAATGAAATTGGACCCTTACCTCATACTATATACAAAGATTAGCTCAAAATGGATCAATGATCAAAATATAAGGACTAAAACCATAAAACTCTTGAAGGAAAACATCGGGTGAAGGACTTAAAAATCTTGTTTTGGTAATGAATTCCTAGATATGACACAAAAAGCAATGAAAGGAAAAATAGAGAAATTAAACTAGTTAATTTTTTTTAACTTTTGTACATAAAAAGACTTTATTGAGAAAGTGAAGAGACTAAATACAGAATGAGAGAAAATATTTGGGAACCAAATATCCAATAAGGGTTTCATATACAGAATTCCCACAACTCAACAACAACAACAAAAGTCAATTTTTAAATGAGCAAAGGATTAAAATAACAATCTCTCAAAAAAGGCATAAAAAATGACCAATGTTGTTGTCATTAAGTGACGTTGAGATGGTTCTGACTCATAGTGACAGAATGAAACACTGTCTGGTCCTATGCCAAGCTCACAGTCATTGTTAAGCTTAAGCCCATTGCTGCTGCCATTGTACCAATCCATCTTGTTGGGGGTCTTCCTCTTTTTTGCTGATACTCCACTTTATCAAACATGATGTCCTTCTCCAGGGACTGATCCCTCCTGATAACATGTCCAACGTATCAGAGACAAAGTCTTGCCACCCTGGTATCTAAGGAGCATCTGGCTGTACTTCTTCCAACACAGATTTGTTTGTTCCTCTGGCAATACATGATACTTTTAATATTCTTTTCCAACACTGTAACTCAGAAATGCAGCAATTCTTCTATGGCCTTCCTTATTCATTGTCCAACTTTCACATGCATATGAGACTGCTGAAAACACCATGGCTTGGGTCAGGCATACCTTACTCCTATAACTAACACTATAAAGAGGTCTTTTGCTGCAGATTTACCTAATGCAATGCATCATTTGATTTCTTGACTATTACTTTCATGAGTGTTGATGGGGAACTCAAGCAAAATGAAGTCTTTGACAACTTCAATCTTTTCTCTATTTATCATGATGTTACTTATTGGTCCAGTGGTGAGGATTTTTTTTTTTTCTTTACATTGAAGTGCAACAGATACAGAAAGCTGTGGTCTTTGATCTTCATCAGTAAGTATTTAAGACCTCTTCACTTTCAACAAGCAAGAGTGTATCATCTGCATATCTCAGGTTATTAATGGGTATTCTTATAATACTGATACCATGTTCTTCTTCATATAATACAGCTTCTTTAATCCTTTGCTCAGCACACAAATTGAACAAGGATAGTGTAAAAATACAATCCTGGTGCACACTATTCATGACCAATGTTGTAGTTATTAAGTGCCTACAAGTTGGTTCCAACTCATAGTAACCCTGTAAATGATCAATATATAATAATTATGAAAATACAAGTCAAAAGTACAATGCAATACCATTTCACACCCACTAGAATGGCTACTACCAGAACAAGTGTTGGCAAGAATATAGAAAGATTAAAAGCCTCATGAGTTGCTGGAGGGAATGTAAAACTAGTGCAACTCCTAAGGAAACAGTTTGACAATTCATCAAAAGAATTAAATGTAGAGAACAAACAAGATGGTGGATTGGGTGGAAGTGCAGTAAGGAACTATGTCAGCAACAACACAGAATACAGGACCAAGCAGGCTCAGGGGATGGTACAAGAACTCTGAACCACATATAAAGGAATATTTAGAAGGTTGGAAGGCTTACAGCTAGGGGAATTTTAGCAGAAGCAAGAAATCCATTGCTTTCTAATTCAAGACACTCAGCTGCTCCAGGAGCCGCCATCTTGGGTGAGACCAAGCAGGGGAAGGATCACAGCAGCCACGGATGCCTGACAGAACCATGGAGATAAAGGTGTGGACATTCTTTTCTTTTGGAATCTGTTCATTGGTCCCTTGCTGTCTAAGCACCTCCATTCTGGTGACTATAGGGTTGCCTGAGCTAGTGGACACTCCAGCCCCACCCTCAGAGGGTTCTACTATGCGTGCATACAGATCTCCTCAAAATTTAAAGAGACAGTTTCCACTTAAAGCCAAACAGCCACAGCCGGCCCTGAACTGTTTATAACTAGAAAAAAGGCCTGAACTGGGATTGTGGAGCAGGACAAGCAGACAAAAGAGGAAATAGGCCGAAAATTAAATCCTAACTTATGTCACAATGGCCAACAGTGGCATCTTGAAATTTCTTAAGAAGAAGAGTGAAAAGGGAAGCCCATTTCCTG
>NW_006408560.1:21186372-21188084 GCF_000296735.1 Chrysochloris asiatica
CCTGACCAGGCTTTGATGGCTGAATGATCACAACTGGACTAGAAGAAGAAAGAAGGGGGGAGGGGAGAGTAACCTGCTACAATTTGATGAACTTTACCTATTCTTATGGATGTAGTAACTCAAAAATGGGAACAAATATTTACAGCGAGGATCACTCCCACTCCTTCAGTATACAGGGTTGACAGGGATGGGCAACATAGACAATGACTACCCAAAATGGTGGGGGGGTGGGGACTATAAAGTCAAGAAGTGACTGGCTGGCTTAAAAGCTTTCAAGAGGGAGCCTAGTTCCAGATGGAGCAGGGGAAGGTAGGCTCACCGCTGAATGATTTCCAATCCGTTAGGACCAGGCTGGCAAAAAGAAATGGGGATAAGACTCTTGTGTTACAATAATGAATAATTGCCATCAGTTCTGACTGTGAGGCTAGGAAATTTAGAGGTAGATGTTTTTTGACAAAAGGAGGAGAGTGATAGATTTTGCAGCCCAGGAGCAGAAGTCCCTGGGACCATAAAGTAAGAAGAACGGAGAGCGTGACCCTACCCAGAGAGGCAATGACGCCAGGGTTGGAGACAAAGATGATGATGTGGACAGATGAAGCAGCTGGGGACACTGGACTCAGGGAAGGAGAAGGGCTGTGTGCTGGCGGCCAGTTGGGGTGGGGGGAGGCCTGTGTGGTGTACCCTTTGGGGTTATTTGATGATGCATGGAGGGGATTGTAATCATTGCAATGAAACGAAATACGATAGGATGAGTGTAAAGCTGATGCTCTCCTATGTAAATCTCACAATAAAAACTTTTAAAAAAAAAAAAAAGGACCAATGCTGTATGACCTCACTTGTATGAATAATCTATAATAAGTAATGTATAGAGGCCAAAGTTTATTAGTAGTTAGATATCAGGTACTCAAAGGGGTAGGAAATATGAAATTATTGCTTAAAGATATGGTGCAGAGATTTACTTTTACAGCCCTTCTAGCTATAGTCTTTGTGAACCTTATTATTATTTAATGTGGTTCTTCAAGCCAGTCTTTGACAAGAAAATTTCAGTATAGTAATGAGGAAGAGAATATTTTGAGTATTCATAAAGGTAAAGGCATTCCTTGGGAGATGGTGACCTCACAAAACCTAAAGACATAAGAAAATAGAGTGTTTTTTTCAAAACTGTATGTCAGCATTCAGAATTCAGGATTGGGTCCCATACCATAGAGCTCTCATGGGTAGGCTAGGAGCACCTGTGCCTCCATTATCTCTGTGCTGCAATTGCAGCATGTGAGTTCCACATACACTGCAATTACCAGAGAAGAAATCATCACACTGCCTAGCATGGACCTCTGATAAGACTCCTCCACCACCAATGGAATGCTGGGAAATGGAAAAAGAAAGAGATGCCAATGAAAGTTCTTCCAGTGACAACAATGACCTCCGAAAAACAGACTGGGTCCCACTCAGCAACAAACTTGTGTAGAGCAGAATAGTATCAGTATGAATCTGAATACCATCTGGAAGAATCAGTGTGCAGTAGAGATAGATTAAAAGAAGCTTAAGCTGCTCCTTGAAAACCCTATACAGGGTCTCTATGAGTCACAACTAACTCTACCATACAAAACAACAATCCACAAACCAGCCTGGAGCAGCTAGAAGAACAGAAGATACTTCTTGAAAGAAAGACCTACAGGAAAAATACAAAACAATAGAGGCAGATGGACTGTTAC
>NW_006408560.1:21189040-21191124 GCF_000296735.1 Chrysochloris asiatica
GAGGGGGGAGTGTAGGGGGCGGGTTTATAGGGTATACCCTTTGGTCGGTTGATGATGCATAGAGGGGGTTGGAACCATGGCAATGAGATGATATACGATGGAATGAATGTAAAACTAAAGTTCTCTCATGTAAAATATCATATAATTCACAATAAAACATGAAAAAAAAAGTCAAAAAAAAACAACAATCCATCTTACAAAGTCACTAGATACAAGTACATTTTCATATTTTTGTACTAATTTGATGACTCATCCCCACCCCCTTGACCTATTGCTGCTTATTCTTTATTACAAACTTAGAACTATTTAGCATAGAAATTGGTCAGACAAATCCAGAAGGAGCCCTGGTGATATAGTGGTTAAGTACTCGACTGCTACCTAAAGGTCAGCAGTTTGAATCCCTCAACCACTGCAGGAGAAAGATGTGTCAGTTGGCTTCAGTAAAGATTTCATCCTTGGAAACCCAATGGGGCAGTTCTACTCTGTCCTATAAAGTTACAATGAGTCAGCACTGACTCAGTGACAATTGATTTAAGTTGTTTATTTGCTTGTTTAGCTAAATCCAGTTTTCCTCAGGTCACAGTAATATATCTTGAGGAAGCTTGAACTCAGTCTTCCAATACATTTCATCATCAGTTATTATCAAGAGTAATTTATTTATATAAAGTAGCTGGATTTCAGCAACAATATTTGTGTTCCCACTAATTGCTGTATGATGCTAGATGTAAACTGTATATTACTACAGTTTCACTTAATCATTAACAATTGGTCTAGTCCGTCATCATATCATAGGGAGCCCTATAATGGATTTCAAGTGGGGCTGCTAACCACAAGATCAGCAGTTCAAATCCACCAGCTGGACTGAATTGGGTGCTATTTTCTCTTATATTTGAGCTCTTGTGGACTCCTGGGTGATTGGTGATATAGTCAGGCAGATAAGCAATGAAAATTAGACTATTAAGAGTCTAATGGGTGAATAGTGCCTTCATCCCTTTTGGAAAAAATGAGATTGATAGGGAACACAGCTATATTGCCTCGTGGTTGAGTTAGTTAAATAATTCTCTATGTATGTAAGCCTACCCTATATGAATGAGAGTAGGCTACGAGAGAGACACTTGCTAGACTAATAGTGCTGCCAAAAATCTGAACCAGCAGAATAAAACCATACAAAACTGGAAAAATTTAGATAACAGTAAGTGGCAAGTGAAGAGGAGAAGAAACAGCTGAATAAATTGGCTGTGCAAGGAGAAAAATGCAATATTACAATTGTCCCTAGAGAGAGGCTCAGAGGAAAGGATTACTGTTATCTCTTAGAACGATTATACCAGATGTCATATAAGCTATGTTTGCTAAAACCACCTCTGCACGGGGAACCTGACAAAACTGACTAGAGTAGCGTAACTCAGTCAGAGATTTTGGTCACATGATACGGGGGGGGGAGGGAACCACTGAGTAGCAACCCTGTATAGGTTTTTTTAAGCTATAAATCTTTACAGGAGCAAAAACCCTCCTTTTGGCAGCTCCCTGTCAATGTATGTCTAGAACTGTTTTTAAATTATCTTCAGAAAAATTTTTACTTGCTTGATCATTTTAATTACTTGATGTTGCTTGATAATTTCCACATTCTAGTGAGTCACCTTTTCAGGAATGGATACAACTCTGGATCTCTTTTCAATAAGTTGGTAGATAGGCATAGACAACTGAGGGTCTCCAGTGCTCCTCAGTTTGTTGAAACATTTCAATTTGTATTCCATCAGTTTCTGGAGACTTGTTTTTTTTTTCCAATGCCTTCATTGCAACTTGGACTTCCTTCAACACCACTGATTCTTGATTATATGATACCTCTTGAAATGAATGAACATTAACCATTTTATTTTTATTTAAAAAAAAAAAAACATTTTATTGTGCTTTAAGTAAACTTTATACAGCAAATTAGTTTTCCATTCAATAATTCATGGACAAATTGTTCCATGATTGATTGCAGTCTCCGCAATGTGTCAGCACTCTTCCTATCTCCATCCTGGGTTCCTGTTTCCATTAGTCTGCTTTGCCTGCCCCTCCCTGCATTCTTTTTTTTCTTTTTT
>NW_006408560.1:21191974-21193458 GCF_000296735.1 Chrysochloris asiatica
CTTCCATGAATATAGGTCAGATTCATCAAATTGTAGCAATTTACCCTTGTTTCCTTTATCAAAAATAAAATTTTTGTGTGTGTGTGTAATCTTCCTCTAGTCAAGTTCTAATTATCAAGCCATCGAGACTAGGTCAAATGGGTGCTGTTTGCTAGTCTGGGTGTTCTTGTGCATCTCCCCTCACTTTACATCAGCTGGATGCTTCACTCTCAGCTCTAGACTTCTGTGTCCATGGGCTCAAGTGTTCCCAGGTCTTATCACTGTCAGGGACCTGCCTCGACATAGGAACTTGATTCACGAGTGTTTGGTTTACGAGGAGGGGATATCTGGCGGCGATAGGGATAGCACAAGAGAAGACAAAGAGACACAACAAGAGAGACAAAGAGACACCCCGAAACCAGGATGGATGCATTACTGACATCCGGCAGCTCTGGTGTGGTGAACATATTAGCCATGAGGGCAGTAAGGTCCTGTATGGTAAACATCTTAGCTATAACCGTAATGCACGCTTTGCCAGCTGTAATGCACCCTTTCACGGCCTGCCTGTAATGCACACCTGGGCCGGCCTGCGTCTCCGTTTTATTTAGGGGAGGAGCTTCATGCCAAGCTGGGAGGGACTAAAACAGGATACAGCTAGCATCAGTAATTTTCCAGACATTCAGGTAACTTTACATTGTACTTCGCTGGTTCGAATCCCAGGCCCGCAACTTGGTTTCTCAGGTTCAATTAACATATCTATAGCCCCTGAGCTCAGTTGGGAGAAGGTGAGAGGGAAGGTCAAAAGGCTTGGGAGGAGTCTCGCTGTGTTGGCTTCCTGAGCCAGGTTTTCAGGAACTTGGCTGAATAGCCTGCACCTGGGACAGGTTTAGGGAAGATGTCCTTTTGTCTATAGAACAAAGAACCAGGAAGTAGCCAAGCTATATTTAGTTAATCTTTGGAGAAAAACTTACCCTTGAAACCTTACAATCTCGGCTTTAGGAAAATATTACATTTATCTGTAGATATTAAGGGCTCATATTTGGAATTAAATAAAAAACATAACTGAACACTAAGATGAAAAACAGTTTGCTATGACTGCCAGGTGGCTAGAATCTGTTCCTCCAAGCCTACGGCCTGCAACACTCGGGCCCTGGGGGCCTCGAACTTCTGACCAGGTTTACACAGTCTGCAACATACCATACTTTGGACCAACCAACTCTTCCTCTTTTCTCTCTGTCTCCAGGTCAACGGAGTCAAAAGACTGTGGTTGAACTCAGCCCATTTCTTCATTGCTGCCTTTTCCCCTTTTCCACTTACCAGTAGACTAATGTGGTCACCAGCAAGCTTACATGCCTGTTTGTGTGTTCCCTTTGAGTTTCCGTCTTAGAGGGGAGTTTGTCCTGAAGGAACTTGATTGCTTGCCTTGATGTCTTCCTGGTGAACAGCTTGCTTATTATTGTAGTAGCCAGTCATGCTGACATTTTTGTTTTGGGTTTTTCCTGATG
>NW_006408560.1:21195313-21196467 GCF_000296735.1 Chrysochloris asiatica
TGATATGGTCAATTTTGGGCATATTCAGGAGTTATCTGTGGCCTTAATACTTAGATGGGTGTGTATTTTGGTATTTTTTGTATTTTCTGATTGCCTCCAGGTAAATGTGATCAGGAGGTGGGCTTCCCTTTTCACTCTTCTTCCTGAGAAATTTCAAGATGCCACTGTTGGTTGTTGTGACGTAACTCAGGATTTAATTTTCAGCCTACTTCCTTTTCAGTCTGCCTGTCCCACTCCACAATCCCCGTTCAAGCCTTTTTCTTAGTGATACACAGTTCAGGGCCAGTTGTGTCCATTTGATTTTAAGTGGAAACCGTCACTTTAAATTTTAAGCAGATCTGTGCATATGCGTAGTAGAACTCTCCATGGGTGGGGGTGAGGTGTCCACTTGTTCATGAACCCCCTCTAGTCACCAGAATGGAGGTGCACAGACAGTGAGAGAACAATGAATAGATACAAGATAAAAAGAATGTCCACACCTTTATCTCTGCGGTTCTGTCATGTGTCCATGGCTGCTCTGATCCTTCCCCTACTTTGTCTCACCCAAGATGGCAGCTCTGGCCCCTCACCAACATGGCTGCGGGTTGGGAGTGCGCATGAGCAGCTGTCCATGGCAATACTCTGGTCAGGAGGGGGAGAACACGGTCGGGGAAAAGCAGCGGCTGAGGCAGCCTGACAGGGATTTATCACACAGGGCTGTGAGGCAAGAGACATGAAGACCACCAGAGAAGGAAGAGTTCCTCGGATGTGCCCCCTCACAGAGAGATGAAGGGGCAGCAGAAAACAGCTGAAACGGAAGAGGGCACAGTGCAGATTCAGGAAGATGCTGTGGCAACTGGGGAGGACCCAACCAGTGTGGCTATTGCCAGCATCCAGTCAGCTGCCACCTTCCCTGACCCCAACGTCAAGTATGTCTTCCTAACTGAGAATGGGGGCCCGGTGATGTACAGGGTGATCCAGGTGTCTGAGGGGCAGCTGGATGGCCAGACTGAAGGCAGTGGAGCCATCAGTGGTTACCCTGCTACCCAATCCATGACCCAGGTGGTGATCCAGGGTGCATTCACCAGTGATGATGCAGTTGACACAGAGGGGACAGCTGCCGAGACACACTATACTTATTTCCCCAGCACTGCAGTGGGAGATGGGGCAGGGGG
>NW_006408560.1:21197532-21201466 GCF_000296735.1 Chrysochloris asiatica
CAGACCTTAGCAAAAAGTGGGAGAAGGGATGTCTAGTAATAGCTGCTGCCAGGGGAAGAGGAACCTGGCTAGCAAGCAGCTAAGGCCTATGCAGAAGTCTCTGGAGCCAGGGAGAACAACAGGCAGGGGCCCACTTGGGGCCTTCCCCCTTTTGGGGGAGTTTTCTTTTTTTCCTTATTATTATTATTATTATTAAACATAAAATTGTTTAAAGCCAAAAAAAAAGATGGCAGCTCTGGTAGCAACTGAGCATCTTGAATTAGAAAGCAATGAATTTCTCTTGCTTCTGCTACAAATTCCCCTAGCTGTAAGCCTTCCAACCTTCTAAATATTCTTTTATATGTGGTTCAGAGTTCTGGTACCATCCTGTGAGCCTGCTTGGTCTGGTATTCTATGTTGTTGCTGATGGAGCGCCTCACTGCACATCTACCCTCTCCACCATCTTGTTTCTTCTCAAACATTTATTTTTTATACAGTTATTTGTGTATTCTTTCCATCATCTTTTGATGCTTCCTGCATTAGTCAATACTTTGTCCATAGAATCCTTCAGTATTTCAACTCAAGGCTTGAATGTTTTTCTTCAGTTCTTTCAGCTTGAGAAATTCTGGATATGTTCTTCCCTTTTGGTTTTCTAATTTCAAGTCTTTGCAAGTTTCATTATAATATGTGACATTGTCTTCATGAACTGTCGCTGCCTGCTGCTCCTCCCCAGACTTAAAAAGCAGAGCGAGACTGTCTCCTGGGGAAGGGTCAGGAGATAAGCCTGGGACCTATGCCACTGCCCTGCTCCCTGATTGCAAACCCCAGAAGGCAACAGAAAAGAAAGAACATCATCGTACAGGCCACCGAAATGTTCGGTTGGACTGGAATCTCAGAGTGTGAAAGAATTCACAAGTATGGAGGTACAAAGTACAGAACTGTATTCACTTTCCAATGAAAGAGGAAAGGCCCTAACACCAGAGCAGAGTGCCAACTCTGAGGTTTGGGTGTTTGGGGCTTTTATTGGTTTTGGTTTTTTTCTTAAAGAGGAAACGTAAAGTGATATTGCAAAACAATGGAACAAGGAGGCAGATTTACAACATAAGTGATGTTGTCTTCTGGACTAGTATAATAGGATATTGGGAGATGACTTACGATATTGTCCTTCTGGGTGAGCATAGCAGGATATTGGGAAGTGATTAAAGATATCCTCCATTGTTCCGCATCAGGGAAGTCATTTATGGCCACTGGACAGAGTTTAGGGAGTCACTCATCAGTGGAGCCAGCAGTTCTTCATTCCTGAAAAATTAGCTCAGCAAAACAGGCTAGGGTCATACAGAAGTTTGAACACTGTAGCTGAGTCCTTTCAATAACTACTTTTGTGTGTGTATACATGTGTGTGTGCATGTGTATTGTTTTGTTTTGTGTCAGAATATTTTGAGAATGTTATGCTGTTCAATATAGGGGAAACATAAACCTGCTTAATCTTATTCTTAAAAGCATTGGTTCTCATTTCCCTCTCCCATAAAATTTACATGGGATTCTTCTGCAACTTACCTGCTGTCTGTTAGTTTTTAGGTAGTCAGTTCATTTAAACAAACTTTGTCGCCAAACCAAAACAAGGGTTTGTCGCCTGTCACTGTAATCAATACAAAGATGGGGAAAGAGCCAATGCAAGTTTTATTAATAGAAAGCCAGCAGTCTGGAGGACAGGGAAGATGATCCCTCAAGACTGTCCTCCTGACTCACAAAAACAAGCACATTATATAGAGCAGTGTACATCAGCTAAGCATTTGTTCTGTTTTTCTTTACATTGCACAGTGAGGTGAGTAATAACAGAACCTTTTTTCTTTACACTGAAAAAAAATTTCATTCCCAGGGTCTTCATGGCCCAACGACTCAGACAATTATCTCAAATGACCTTCAGCTTAATCTAAAGGTTTAGGAACATCATGGTTAGTTTCCAGAGGCTATAAAACTAAAGCTCAAGACAGTTTTGCTAAGGGGAAACAGGTGAGTTTTTAGGTTATTTCCTGCAAGACAGAAACTAGAACTCTTAAAGGCATAGATTCCATGATTGACCGAACTTAACAACAACAAATTAAATATGGACCCTTGATATGGCACTATAGGATCAGCACTGGATTGCAAACCACAAGGTTGGTAGTTCAAACCCACCATCAGCTCCTTGGAAACCCTATCTAGGGACACTATGAGTCAGAACTGACTTAACAACAAAAAATAAAATATAAAATTTTTACCAGTACATAAACTCATTTTTTTTAACTTGGAACCTACCAGACTAAATTGATATTTCCAGAATTCTAGAAGGTTGGGGTTCACAAATGATGGCTGATATATACGTACAGCTGTTGTTGTTAAGTGACATCGAGTTGGTTCCCACTCATAGCGAACCTGTATAGAATTTCCAAGGAGCAGCTGGTGAGTTTGAACTGCTAGCCTCTGGTTCAAACCGACCTGGTTATCCAGTGCTTTATTCCACAGCGCCACATCAGGACTCCATCATGAACAAAAACAATCCATTGAATAAACTAAAATGCTGCAGTGAGGTTTTATATTAGAATATTATGAGGGTGTTTAAGGTTCTATTTTTCTAGGTATAAGAAACCATGTGTCTCCTACATTGTCTAAATAATGAGTTTAGATTTATAACTCTTAGGTTAGTTATAATCTTTTATTTATTATTTATTTATTTATTAGGTTATTTATAACCTTTTATTGACAAACTTAAGATTACCGTAACCATTACTAGAAAAGGACTAACTTTCAAAATATGATCTTACAAAATAAAATGACAGTTTCTTGCTAAATGTCCCCAAGAAAACAGTTTTATGTTTTAGTAAGTGTTCCTGTGTTAATGTTCACATATAACTTGAGTTTTGCAGAATGCTTCTGTTACTAGTACTGCTTACGTATGTTTGTCAAATCGGTTCTAACCCATAGCAACCCTATATAGGCTTTCTAAAGAGCAACTGGTGAGCTTTAACTGCCAGCCTTTATAGTCCAGCGCATTAGCCCACAGCACCAGTGTCTTATGGTGGTGGTGCTGTACCGCGGAATCAGTTTTGACTCATATTGATCCTGTACAGGGTTTCTGAGGCTATAAATCTTTACAGGAGCAGAAAGCCTCATCTTTCTCCTTCAGAAGAGCTGGTAGTTTCAAATTGCTGACCTTGAGGTTAGTAGCCCAACTCATAAGCACTGCACTACCAGAGCTCCTATAGTATTTATTATTTCTACGGTCTTTCGGATTTTATACTTACTTTAGTCATTGGCCTAATATTAATATTTCAACTCTTTTTAATTCTGTCTTAAAAGACATTAATGCCTAAAAGCCATATTAATTTGAAGTATAAACCTGAGAAGCTTAGAGAAAGATTCTAATCAAATGAATCAACACAGAGCATTCAGTTAGAATTATATCAGTAATGATTTCATTTACTCAACAATGTTATTATAAAGTTAATTCTATCAAAAATGACATGGTCTATCTTCCACCTTGCAACACACTTCAAATTATATTCATATTTCCTGTAAGGAACAATTTTCTGTGCAGCAGTTCAAAACTACCAGCTGCTCCGCGGGAGACAGATGAGGCTTTCTACTCCCGTAAAGATTTACACCCTTGGAAACCCTGTACAGGGTCGCTATGGGTCGGAACCGACTCGACGGCACTTCACAACAACAACAAAATAGCACATTGAGCAGCATTGCTGCCTCTATTCACTAGAACCATTTAATTATACATTTTTAATCCTCAGGAGATCCTACCTTAGCTCTAGCTGGTTTCACAAGAAACAAAATTGTTGTTGTTGTTGTTTTGTACCTTTAAGTTGGTACCGATTCATAGTTACCCTATGCAAAACAGAACAAAACACTGCCGGGTCCTGGGCCAATCTCACAATTGTTGCCACGCTTGAGCCCATTGATGCTG
>NW_006408560.1:21201946-21205085 GCF_000296735.1 Chrysochloris asiatica
TGATCCAAGAAAAATGAAGTCCTTGACAATTTCAATCTTTTCTCTGTTGATAAGAATGTTATTTATTGGTCCAATGATGAGGATTTTTATTTTCTTTTACATTGAGATGCAATCCATACTGAAGGCTATGGTCTTTGATCTTCATCAATAAGTGTTTAAGTCCTCTTCACTTAGTTCCTCCAAAATGATTTTGTCCTACAATTACAATGATCAAAGAATTTCTATGGAGATTCATTCTAAGGAGGAATGATATGTAGAGGTGCACACACAAAAAATGTTTTGGTCATTTTGCTGTTCCTGAAAAAGAGACACATGACCCTTAGTAAGGAAGAGCAGTTTTCCAAGGGAAGAAAACTTGGGGTGTTTTAAATACTATCTGGCTGACTGATTGGAAGAGATCCATATTTGTGCCCATTCCAAAGAGGGGTGACCCAACAGAATCGGAAATCATTGGACATATCTTTGATATCCCATGCCAGTAAAGTTTTACTAAAAGGTAAAACAGAAACGGCTGCAAGCTACATTGACAGAGAACTTCCAGAGGTTCAAGCTGGATTCAGAAGAGGCTGTGGAATGAGGGATATCATTGCTGATGTCTGATGGATCTTGGCTAAAAGCAGAGACTATCAGAAAGATGTTTACCTGTGATTTATTGACTACGCAAAGGCTTTTGATTGTGTGGATCATGACAAGCTATGGACAACATTGCAAAGTATGGATATTCCAGAACACTTAATTGTGCTCATGATGAATCTGTACCCAGACCAAGAGGCAGTTGTTCAAACAGAACATGGTAAAAACGAATGTTTTAAAATTAGAAAAGGTGAGCAACAAAGTTGTATTCTTTCACCATACTTATTCAACCTATATGCTGAACAAATAATACGAGAAGCTGGGTTATCTAAAGAAAAACGTGGCATCAGGATTGGAGGAAGACTCATTAACAACCTGTGATATGCAGATGGCACAACCTTGCTTGCTGAAAGTGAAGAGGACTTAAAATATTTACTGGTGAGGATCAAAGACTACAGCCTTTGGTATGGATTGCATCTCAATGTGAAGAAAACACTGGACAAATAAACAACATCTTATCAATGGAGAAAAGATTGAAGTTATCAAGGACTTCATTCTTCGTGGATCAACTATCAACACTCATGGAAGCAGCAGTCAAGAAATCAGACGACATGTTTCATTAGGCAAATCTGCTGCACAAGACCTTTTTAAAGTGTTGAAGAGGAAAGATGTCAACTTGAGGACTAAGGTGCACCTGACCCAAGCCATGGTATTTTCAATAAACTCATATGCATGTGAAAGCTGGACAGTGAATAAGAGAGACGTAGTATTGATGCTTTTCAGTTATGGTGTTTCAGGAAAATATTGAAAGTGCCATGAGCTACCAAAAGAACCAACAGATCTGTGTTGGAAGAAGTACAGCCAGAGTGCTCCTTGAAGGCCAGGATGGCCAAACTTCGTCTCTGATACTTCAGACATATTGTCAGGAGGGACGAGTTGCTAGAAAAGGATATCATGTTTAGTAAGGTGGAGGGTCAGAGAAAAAGAGGAAGAACCCCAGCGAGATGGATTGGCAAAGTGGCAGTATCAATGGGCTCAAGTGTGGCAACAATTGTGAGGTTGGCCCAGGACTGGGCAGTGTTTTGCTCTGTTGTATATATGGTTGCTATGAATCGGTACCACTCAATGGCACCTAACAACAACAACAACATCTAGTGTAGTGGTTATGAGTCTGGCTACTAACTGCAAGGTCAGCAGTTCAAAACTATCAGCTGTTCCACAGCAGAAAGATGAGGTTTTCAGCTCCCGTAAAGATTTACAGACTCAGAAACCCTAACCAGGGTTGCTATGAGTCGGAACCGACTCCGACACACATAGCCACCACCACCCTGTTACATATATATTTTTAACTAAATTCTAGGTTTCGTTTTCAAAGTATTAGTAACATTTTTTTCATAGGTGAAAAAAAAATTTGATCCCAAGCTTACATGATTTCACCCAAAAATGTTATATATTGAAAGAGACATTAGAAGAACTCATTCAGAACTCTATCAAAATCAGCCAAACTTTACTATCTTTAACTATAAACACATTTGTCACAGACGAAAGGAATTGAAACATTCCTTTCGGACTTGAAATAGAAAGACCATAGTGGGTAGAAGGAGTCCTGTTGTGGCACTATGGGATAAAGCACTGCACCGCAAGGTCTGTTTGAACCACAAGGTTGGTGGTTCAAACTCATCAGCCACTCCTTGGAAACCCTATACAGGAACCAATTAGACTGTATTTAACAACAACAAGTAGACAGAAACAGAAGACAGCTGTTCCCAAGGTATTTCAAGGTCATTGGACTTTACTCAAATCTGTTACTTTTACATTTGTCTATCATGGCAAATAGAGTTTGGTGGTGATAGTGGTGATTGTGTGCAGTGGAGTCTGTTCTGACTCATACTGACCCTATATAGGGTTTCCAAGGTTGTAAATCTTCATGTGAGCAAAAGCCTCATCTTTCTCCCATGGAACATCTGGTTGTTTCAAACTGCTGACTTCGAGGTTAGCAGCCCAACTCGTAACCACTATGCTACTAGAGCTCTTTAAATTGAGTTTATGTACAGGTAAAATTTTTATATTTAATATCTATTTTCATAATCTTTACTATTCTATTACATGCCTTAAGTTCACTAAACAAAGAGTTTGCTTTAGTGAATGGGTGTTATTTGAATTCATTGCCTTTTGACTGACCCTCATTGTTCTTTTTGATAATTTTGTTCTATAACATAAATCTTAGTATTTTGTAGATTTATTCTTCATAGTAAACATTTTCATTTGTCTCAACCACAAAATTAATCTTTTTGTATATTAACAACCTGCAATATGCAGATGATACAACCTTACTTGCTGAAAGTGAAGAGGACTTCAAATACTGATGAAGTTGAAAAATCACACCCTTTGGTATAGATTACATCTCAATGTAAAGAAAACAAAAATCCTCACCACTGAACCAATAAATAACATTCTTATCAACAGATAAAAGATTGAAGTTGCCAAAGACTTCATTTTTCTTGGATCAACCATCAACACTCATGGAAGCAGCAGTCAAGAAATCAAACAATGTCCCCCCTCATCC
>NW_006408560.1:21205960-21211339 GCF_000296735.1 Chrysochloris asiatica
CCTGACACAAGCCATGGTGTTTTCAATAACCTTGTAGTCTGTGTTATCAATGTGATCACCATCTATCTATCTCTGATAAAGATGAGGGAATTCTGGATAGTATTAAAATCTGAAGCCTTTTTGCCTGTGAATGACTGACTCCAGCCAGGTAGAGCTTAATTCCATCTGTGGCTAAGTTTAAGTGTTCAGTTGCTAATTTTTTTTGAGTATTTCATGCACCTCTGGCCACTGAACTTCTATGGTTAGAAACAGAGTATATTTAAAAGTAGATTTTGGCATTTGACGTAGCTTCAATGACTTGATGACCAGAGCTCCATTAGAGGAAGATAAAGAAATTTAATAAAGGAAGCAAGTGTAAATTGCTACAGTTTGATGAACTTAGCCTATATTTACGGATATAGTAGCTCAAAATACCAACTGAGAGGGAAAGAGCCTTCACATCAAGGATCAAGACTATTCCCTCTGTACACAAGGTTGATAGAGATGGGCAACTTAGACATTGTCTACCTAAAATAGGGGACTATAAAGGCACAAAGTTGCTGGCTTACAAGGTTTTAAGAGAGAGTTCAGTTTCAGAGTATGTGGGGGAAATGTAGAGTCCCCACTGAATAATTTTCATCTTTGTCTAGATGAGTCTGGTGAAAGGAGACAGGGATAGGATTCATTCGATTCAATAGTGAGTAATTGTTCTCATGACTAATTAGGATTGTCACAACTGTAAAGGTAGAAGTTTTGTAACATAAAGGGGAGAGTAGTTAATCTTACATTCTAGGAACTGAGAACCTTAGGAAAATCAAGGGAGAAGAGCATGAGTAGAATGTGGGATCCTAACCAAAGAAGCAGCGACACCAGAAATGGAGGCAGAGGTGATGGCATAAAGAGATAGAGCAGTTGAGGATTCTAGACTCATGAAAAGAGAAAGGCTTTGTGCTGGCTCCCAGGAGGCAGGCTTACAGAATGTGCCCTTTGGTTGGGTTGTTAAAATGACTATACATATTCCTGAGCATTTCTGTGTGCATAAGAAAAAAAAAAAAAAAAAACAGAGGGAATAGAAACAAATACTGTTAACTGATGATGCATGGAGGGGATTGTAATCATTGCAATGAAGCAAAATACAATAAGATGAGTGCAAAACCAATGTTCTCCCATGTAAACTGTCACTCAATTCACAATAAAACTTAGAGAGAAAAAGTTGGTTTGGGGTCACTTCTTCCAGCCAGCCCTCACAGAAACATTCTTAGACACATACCTTAATGATCTCATGGTTGTGATTTCTGACCCCAAGAGTCTCAGAGACTGTAAACTTTTCTATCTGCAATAGTCCCCTCCTGTTTTCGGTAGACCTGGCATGCATATGTGACACATTGCTGCTATCTGTTGTGATAATGGGAGAGGATTCCTTTATTCCTTGTTTTCTATAAAAGGTCATCATGTGGAGAAGAACTTTGGAAGTTCATCATTGTACCTATGATTTCTTTCAACCAGATCATCTCTGTATGTCTTTGTCTTGTGTTTACTCTTCTCAATGATACAGTAATGAATTGTATAATATTTATATCTTTGATGATGTGGTCTCTTCTCTCCCTTACAACACATTTCATATTAGATTCATATTTGCTGTAAGGACCAATTTTCTGTGCACTATAAGACACTGAGAAGCATTGATGCCTCTATTCACTAAAGCCAGTAGTACTTTACCCCACTCATCAGAGAGCCAGAAATATCTCCAGACTTTTCCAAATGTTTCCTGGGGCCGGGTTGACAGATAAAACATCATATGGAAAATGCTTCTTCTTAAAATTTATTTGTTGATTATTTGAAATTCAGATTTCACTTGACCTCCTGTATTTTTCTTTGCTAAACTTAGTGACTCTACCTGGGGTCAAAGTGACCCCTTCCTCTCCAGTCTCCCAGCCTGCTTGAGAATCACTGCTCTAGTATGAGGTGAGCAATGGAGAATAAGTGTGCTGATAAAAGTGAAGAAAGTTATAATCAGATATACATTCTGAGCAAAACAGTATAAACCATCTGAACCCCACTCATAAGCCTAGACTGGTACTATCATTCTACTGGCATAGATGATATAGTAAGACTCATTTGAACCCTTTTTTGTCCCACTTTTGAATAAGGAACTGAAAATGAGAGCTCAGAACTAGCTAGCCACATAGTTAGACTATCTTAAGTACCAATGCTGGGATAATAAAGGAATGGGGAGTTGTGCCCTTTATTTTCCTTCTTCTTTTCTACTGAAACTAAATAATAGTCAGCTTTTGGAGTACTGGTGGGGCCCTGTAAGATAAACACTAGACTAGATCAATGGTTCAACCACACCAGCCACTCCTCAGAAACCCCATACAGAGTCTCTATGAGTCGGAACGACTAGAGGGCACTTAATAATATTTCTTCTCTAAGATACTTATATTGAGGTTTTTATTTGATTAGATAGTAAGGGTTGTTGTTGTTGTTATTGTTAAGTGCTGTGGAGTCAGTTCCGACTCATATCAACCCTATATAGGGTTTCTGAGCCCTCAAATCTTTGCGAAACAGAAAGCCTCATCTTTTTCCCACAGAGTGGGCTGGTGACCTGGAACTGCCAACCTTGTGTTTCACTGTCTAGTGTTTATCGTTTGGAGCCATCATGCCCCCCAGTTTATAAGGATTGTTGTTGTTGTTGTTGTTGTTGTTGTTGTTGTTGTTGTGATGGTGGTGGTGGTGGTGTTAAGCATCATCTAGTCAGAATTAATATGAAATATTTACTCTACATTTAAGTTTGATCCAAGGTCTCCTAGAGAGACGGTTATATGCATGTTCTGGGATACCTGAGACTTGAAATTCCAAACCCATAATGTCTGAGGTAAAATTCACCAGAATAGGTACTCTTTTAAAATACCCCTCAGCATCTCAGCCAATTTGTTAAAAGAATTCAAAGAAACCCAGAATCATTTGTTGATGCAATGTATTATCCTCTCATCTTTGTTAGTATTTCCAGTTTTGTGTCTCCAAGTACCCAGGAGTGTGACACACCACAGACCTCTCATCGGTAGAACAGGAGAACGGCTGCCTCCGTTATCTCCTTGCTGCTGCTGTAGTGGCTGTGAGTTCCATATCCATTCCAGTCAAAGGAAGAGAAATCTCCGCACTGCCGGGGATTTCCCTCTGGGAAAAATCCTCCTCCTCCTATACAGTGCTAGATATCAAGGAGAAGAGAAGACACAATGAGGTGATGCAAGTAAGCTATAATGGTCAAAAATCCTGGACTCTTTGGTCCTCATTCTACTAATCTTTGCCACATGCTTCCATGGTGTTAGACCTTAATTCTTTTAAAACCCTCCCCTCCAGTGAATTCTGAAGTAATGCTTTATCTCCTAGCTTCCATTCATTCTACCATAGCATTCATTCTCTATCTCTCTGCTGGCATCTCTTCCTCTGCCCACCTCCTAAATTCTATTTCTCAAGGTATGAGGAATAGCATTTAGTTCACACCTCACTCTCTCTTAGTTTCTTCCATAATTTTCATTGTTATCAACATAGTGATGACTCCCAAATCTCTGACTTATATCAGATTTCCTCATGCTTGAGACCTTCTGATTCAAGGGAACCATCCATGCTCATCCAATCCTATCCAGTTTGAACCTTTACACCTACCTCGTAACTGAACTCCTTTTCCCTAATTTCCCTACTTTTGAATCCAGGTCCTCCACACTGTTACAACAGGGATCTTTTGAAAAATAATAATAATGATCAGGTCACTGTCATGTTCAAAATTTTCTAATGATTCCCATCACTCACAGTATAAACTCCAAATCCTTGACATAAATGTGAAAGTTTCTCCTTGCCCCTAGAATAGTCTTCTTCCTCTACTCAAGATACAGTCTATCTTCAGAAATTATAAAACAGCTTACTGCTTCCTCAACATGCCATGCTCTGCCAGTCATTTTTAACATGCTCCTCATTTGCGCTAAAATGCACTATTCTACTCATGCTAGGAAGCCTGGTGGCGTAATGGTTTACCACTAGCTGAGAAACAAAAGGTTGAAGGTTTGAACCCAACCAACAGCTATGCAGCACAAACACCTAGTGATCTGCTCCTGTAAAGATTACAGCTTTGAAAACCCTCTAGGGCAGTTCTACTCCATTATATGGGATCACAGTGAGTTGAAATTGACTCCATAGTGCCTACAACAAAATCCTTTGCTACTTGTTGAATTCTGTACATCTTTTGAGATTCAGCACAAATGTCACCTGCCCTTAAGAATCAACTAGCAGCATTAGGAGATCCTCATGTGTTCCCAGAGCCCTTTGTTTATATTTCTATTATAGTTCACAGCACAGGAGATCACAATTATGCTTTTATGTCTCTGCTCCACTCAATCTGAACTCTTATGGGGAAAGATTATGTCTAATACCTAGCACATAATGTTGTTGTTATCAAGTGGCATTGAGTTGATTCCAACTCATAGTGACCCTCTATAGGGTTTCCAAGGAGCAGCAGGTGAGCTTGAACAACCAGTCTTGCAGTTCAAACAACTTTGCAGTCTGATGCATTAGCCCACAGCTCCACACCAGCACATAATAGGTGTACATATTTTAAGGAAAAGTCAATGCATGCAGGCATAGATGCAAACATGGATTAATGAACAGTGCAAAGGGTCAAGGAAGCCAGGGCAAGAAACTGTTGCCAAGGAAGAGTTTATAGATACACTGCACTCAATTGCCTGTATTCCCATCAGTCTCTGAATCATAGTCAATGGGGTTTTGCATGAAAGCACAGTTGCCTCATCCTGGCTGGAAAATGGACAAACTGGTGATGAAGGGGAAGAGAAGATGGGCTTGTGACTTTAAGTTCCTCTTCCAGGAAGCAAAGCCCATTTCTCAGCCTATGGTTGGGGGTAAGGAGAGAGTCCTTAGTAAAGAACCTCATTCTAGGTGGCTCTGACTCCCTCCTACCCCAGTCACTGGGGTTCCTCAAAAATAATTTCTTCTCTACAAGACTGGAAATATGTATATTTATACACTCTTAAGTCCTGGTGTGGCTCTGTAGGGTAAACACCAAACCAGAAGGCTGATTTAAACCGCACAATTGGCACTCCCTGAAAACCCTCTACAGGGTGGTTGGCACTCCCTGAAAGCCCTATATAGGGTCACTATGAGTTGGAACTGACTCAACAGTACTTAACAACATAACAGAAGTTATTTATTAGTACTGTAGAATACCTTCATAACCTCAAAATAGGGAAATATTGCTTAAACAAAACATAAAGTAGTAAACACAAATGAAAAAACAATAAATTGGACTTCACTAAAAGAAAGGAGATGATCAACTAAGAAGAGAAGGACTAAGAACTGGTGCCCAGGAGCAGACTTGCAGAATGTGCCCTC
>NW_006408560.1:21211554-21229235 GCF_000296735.1 Chrysochloris asiatica
AAAAAAGAAAGGAGATGAAAGTAAAAAGGCAAACCACAAAGACACACATTAGCACACTCCACCCAGACATACACACACACTTGATCTCCCTGAAGACTTACATGTTCAGTATTGCAGCCAGTGACTCTTATTCCAGCACACAAAGCATTAGCTGCCTTCTCATTATTAAACACCCTGAACTGTACAAATCCTGCAACAAATTCACCTGAAAAAGAAAAGGCAGAGAAAGGATTGGGATATTCCAGGTATGAATTAGAAACAACTCACCAGTCCAGGAATTCCCTTTACCAAAAGCTCAGGCTACAGTCCTATATTACAGTTCATCCGTGGAGTCCAGCTCATCTGTGGCCAGTGGCTAGTGGACAAGGCTGGAAGAGAGGTCTGCCTACCTCCAGAGACCATAGAGAATCAAGATTGGATCTCACAAGATGACCATTGTCTGCCTAAGAACAAAGGGGAAATTAAACTCTACAGAAAGATCATCAGAAAGACCTCAAAAGATACAATGGAAATGAACAATTACCAAATGTGGTATATGTTTGTTTACACATTTCTCACCCAATTACATCTGTTGGTTTTCCCTACAGTCACTGGCTTACATTGATATAACAAATGTAAATAGTAATGACTTTGAATTTTCCCCTCAAAGACTTAACTTCTGTGGCTTTATTATACATACAACTATAACCTTTTTTAAGCTAGTTATTCAGTTATACTTCATAATAAAACTAAATTTTTGTCGCCATTTTACTAGTTCTAATTTCCTGTGAACATTAGCCCAAACACTTCATTAACTACTACATGAAATCATAGGAGCTCTGGTAGCACCGTAGTGATTACAAGTCAGACCGCTAACCTCAAGGTCAGCAGTTTGAAACTACCAGATGTTCCACAGTAGAAAGATGAGGCTTTCTGATCTCATAAATATTTACAGCCTCAGAAATCCCATACAGGGTTGCTATGAGTCGGAACCAACTCCATGGCATACCACCACCACATGAAGTCATAAAGTGTGGATCAGAGTATAAGCTTTGGCGTGAGTGCCTGAGTTTATAATCTGAATCTACATCTTATCCCACCACTCATCCGTCAATTTGTCATGCTTTGGTGGCATTCATGTTGCTATGATACTGGATTCTATGCCACCAGTATTTTAAATACCAGCAGAGTCATCCATGGTTGAAAGGTTTTAGCTGAGCTTCCAGATTAAGAAACACTAGGAAGAAGGAGGCACAAACTATTTCTGAATGCTTAGTCACAAAAACCTTAGTAATAGCAGCAGAACATTGTCAGATACAGTGCCAGATGATGAGCCCCTCAGGTAGGGGAAGAACTGCCTCCTCAAAGTAGAATTAACTGTGATGACATGAATGGAGTTAAGCTTTCAGGACCTTCATTTGCTGATAGCACACAACTCAAATGAGGAGAAACAACTGAAAACATCCAGACTATGGAATAGACCATCAAGTGCTCATATGCAAGTTCAAGCTGAAGAAAAGGAAACAAGTTCACAAGAGCCAAAATACGACCTTGAATATACTCCACCTGAATTTAGAAACCACCTCAAGAACAGATTTGATGCGTTAGACAAAAACACTAATAGCTGAAGACCAGAAGAGCTGTGGGATGATATCATGAATATCATTCAGAAAGAAGCAAAAAACAGGAAAGAAATAAAAGACCAAAATGATGTCAGAAAAGAATCTCTTGAACACAGAGAAGCCAAAGCAAATGAAAAAATAGAGAAAATAAAAAGCTGAACAGAAAATGTCAACAGGCAGTCCAAGAAGGAAAAATAAAGTATGAAATGTGCAAAGACCTGGAGTTAGAAATCCAAAAGGAAAGGCAAGCTCAGCATTTCTCAAGCTGAAAGAACTGAAGAAAAAATTCATGCCTTAACTTGAAATACTGAAGGATTCTACAGGTAAAATATTGGATGATACAGAAAGCATCAAAAAAAAGATGGAATGAATACGCAGAGTCATTGTACCAAGGAAATGGTTGATGTTCAACCATTTCAAAAGGTAGCATATGATTAAGAACCATGGGTACTGAGGAAGAAGTCCAAGTTACACTGAAGGGATGGGCAAAAACAAGAAACCAGGAATTGAAAGACTGCAAATTAAAACTTCTCATCAAACTGATACAACAATGGAGGCATTCATTCATCTATGCCAAGAAATCTGGAAGACAGCTATCTGGCCAACTGATCAGAAGAGATCCATATTTATGCCTATTCTTAAGAAAACTGACCCAACCAAATGTGGAAATCATTGAACAATATCATTAATACCACATGCAAGTAAAATTTTGCTGACAATTCAAAAATGACCACAACCGTACATTGACAGGGAACTGCCAGAAGAGGACATGGAATGAGGGATACCATTGCTGCCTTCAGATGGATTGTGGCTGAAAGCAGAGAATACCAGAAGATGTTTACTTGTGATTTATTGATTATGCAAAGCAAAGGCTTTCTACAGTGTGGATCATGACAAGTTAGGGATAACACTGCCAAGAATGGGCATTCCAGAGTACTTGAATGTGCTCATAAGGAACCTGTACATAAAACGAGAGGCACTTCTTTCAACAGAACAAGGGATACTGAATGGTTTAAAATCAGGAAAGGTGTGTGTCAGGGTTGTATCCTTACACCATACTTACTCCATCTGTATGCTGAACAAATAATCAGAAAAGCTGGATTATATGAAGAATGTGGAATCAGGATTAGAGGAAGACTCATTAACAAAGTACAATATTTAGATGATACAACCTTGCTTAATGAAAGCGAAGACTTAAAATACTTACTAATGAAGATCAAAGATTACTGTCTTCAATATGGATTGCATCTCAATGTAAAGAAAAAAATACTCACCATTGGATCAATAAATAGCATCATGATGAAAGAAGAAAAGATTGAAGTTATCAAAGACTTCATTTTGCTTGGATCCACTATCAACATTCATGGAAGCAGCAGTCAAGAAATCAAACAACGTATTGCATTGAGTAAAAGGTCTTGCTGCCCAAGACCTCTTTAAAGTATTAAAGAGCAAAGATGTCAGTTTGAAGACTAAGGTGTGCCTGACTCAAACCACAGTCATGTGGAAGTTGGACAATGAATATGGAAGACCATAGAAAAATTGATATGTTTGAGTTATGGTTTGGAGAAGAATATTAAAAGTACCATGGACCATCAAAGTAACAAGCAATACCCACTTGACCTGGCTTCAATGACTGTATGATCAGAGCTCAACCAGAGAAGAAAGAAGAGGAAAAAAAGAGTAATCTGATACAATTTGATGAACTTGACCTACACCTATGGATGCAGTAGCTCAAAAGAGGGCAAATCCTTACAGCAAGGATCATTCCCACCACCTCCCTACACAGAGTAGACAGGGATGGGCAACTTAGACATTGGCTACCCAAAATGGGGTTGCTACAAAGGCAAGAAGTGACTGGCTTTCAAGAGGAGACCTAGATTCAGAGGGCGTGAAGGAAAGTAGAATCTCCACTGAGTAGTATCCAACCTGTCTAGGCGGGCCTAATGAAATGAAATGCAGATGGGTCTCTTGTGATACAGTAGTGAATAATTGTTATCAGGACTGCTTATGAGGGTTGGAAATGTAAAGGTAGACATTTTGTAGCAAGGAGGGGAGTGATTAACTTTTCAGTCTAGGAGCAGAGGTCCCTGGGACCATCAAGGGAGAAGAGCGGAGAGCGGGACCCTACCCAGAGAAGCAGTGATGCCTGAGATGGAGGTAGAGACGCTGATGTGGAGAGGTGGAACAGTTGGGGACTTTAGACACAGAGAGGGAGAGGGGCTGTGTGCTGATGACCGGGGTGGGAGCAGGCTTGTAGTGTATACCCTTTGGTTGGTTGATGATGCATGGAGGGGACTGTAACCATGGCAATGAAACGATATACGATAGGATGAATGTAAAACTAATGTTCTCCCATGTAAACTATCACATAATTCACAATAAAACATTAAAAATAAATAAATAACAAGCAAATATGTGTTGGAAGATGATGAGACTTCACCTCTCATACTTCGGACATGTTATCAGAAGAGACCAAGGACATCATGCTTGGTAAAGTGAAGGGTCAGAGAAAAAGAGGAAGACTCCCAACGAGATAGATTGGCACAGTGGCAGCAGCAATAGGCTCAATTAGGTAACAGTTGTGAGGATAGCACAGGACCAGGTAGTGTTTCGTTCTGTTGTGCATAGGGTTGCTATGAATCAGAACTGATTCCATGGCACCCAACAACAACAACTTCTTAGTTACAAGGTGGCTTTTAACAAATCTCCTAATTTCTCACTGTTCAGTCTCACTCTGTAGAATGGGAACAGCAGTCGTTCTAACATTCTGGATTTCTCAGGATGATTAAATGACACAATCATCTCAGGATGATTAAATGACACAAAACCATGTCAAGTTTCTACTAAAGAAGCTGGCACATTTTAAGTGTTCTGTAAATATTAACAATTATTTCTATTGCTGATTAACATCCTTTCCTCCAAAAATACAGAGGAAATTTGGTGATTGGACTTAGGGAGAAAACACTTACTTCGACCACTTGGTGAGTAATAATTTGCTGTTTTCGTAGCATCACCAAAGTCATAGGCCACTGGTATCGCCGGGCCATTATCAGTCCAACACTTCCCTGCTCCATATTTCACTGGATATTTCTGCAGAAACCAAACTGGAGGTTATTTGAAGACACCATAATCACGCTACCATAATTAGATATGGAAGTGAGGTGGCTTGTTTCAAGCTAGTTGTCAGTATTCAGAAATCAGTCTTAATAAAAATGACTCCTTTTCCCCTGGGTGTGTTTTTACAACTGTAGCAATGCCCTACTTCTTCTCCCTTTCTCTACCACCCTCATATCTCATTGAGCTGACTTAGACATCCAAGAAACAGTTCAGACACCAGAACACAGTGAAGCAGAAGCAGGAGAAATAGCCAAGTGCTAGCACCTGGTAGTGACATGGGACCTCAGAAAGCTGACTCAATCCCCACCCCAAACACTTTGCTCTCTGATCATTAAACAAACTGCTCATCATCCAGCAGCCCATGTACCTGATAGAGGCCAAACAGATTATGCCCCAGATGCCTGAAGAAGCCGCTGTTAGTATGGTATCGCAGCAGGGAATTGCTCCGCCAAAGTTTCAGTGGGAAATTGTTGGGCACATGCCAGATGCCCAGGTCCTGTGCCTGGATGTCATAGTATCCAGGGTTCTGGAGGAGAAAAGATACCAATCCTGGAAGTCACATAATACAATGGATCCAGTAGACTTAACAACCATCAGTCACACTGAGAGCACTGAGATCCAGGTGACCGTGTGGCCAGCAGTGCTCGAACACCTCTTTCCACACCCCTAAAAAGCTGTGTGGAAGAAGTTATTCAAGAGCTCTTTCTTTTTCAATGCTAGTTCCACACCCTCACTATTGCCCAAATGTGAGTGGCACCAACCTTGTAGTCATCGCTCGTGGCCGCCTCTGCAGACCCAAAGGTGTTATAATTGGCCCAGTTGTTGTCCCCCTGTGGATAGTCTGCTCTGTTGCCCTCCTGACTTGACCAGCGATCACCCAACGTGCATTTCCCTTGCATGTGGTTCTCATGTACACTGGCCACCAGCGTCCAGCCTCCACCCGCAGAGGTCATGTCACAGAACGTCTGGTAGATGACACCATTTTCAGTGCGGAGGAAATACAGGCCATCTGTGGAGGGAACCACCCAGAGCATCTTTGTCTGAGAGCATATGGCCTATTTCAGGCCCCATAACCAGAAATATTCTGGGAAGTTCGGAGAATAAAGGCTCCCATGAATGCATCTGTTAGAAGATAATATTCCTTAGCTCTCCATCCTCATGGTATGAATAGAAGCACTGACTACTTCATCAGGGATGTATTCATAGCAATCAGGCTTAGAAGTTAGAGATACTTTTTCCCTCTGGATAGTAAAATCCCTCTGGCTATGAAAGACCCAAAATCTGTACTCACCCACACCTCCAGTCTCCAGTCTATAGCTGGACATCTTTATGCATCTCAGAACAAAGGGAAGGCATGGTTACTGCCCTTTATAACCATCAGATTACCTAAGTTAGAGTTAACCAACTGCAACACAACCCAGTAGGAGAAGGGCTCTGTCATGACACTCTGATGACCTTGTATATCTCTCCATAGGCCACATGGACAAGGCTGAGCCACAGTTGGCCTGACTGTCACAAAATGCATGTAATCTTCCCAAACTGGGAGCATAGCAGGCTTGCAGCAAGCTGCTCTAAGCTCATTCCTCATCCATTCGATCTTCCAATAAATCTGTCAGAAGACAGCTCTTCATCGCCTCGCAGGTTCTTATGACATGAAGCCTTGCCCCAACTCAGTCTACAACTACAGACTATGAAATTGCTTAGCTGCAGCTTGGATTGACTCCTTAGCAACAAATCACCTCAAAACCTGTGCTTCATTCTCATTGGACTTTGTTAATCTTGATTGCTGTCTACGACTGGCATGGTTGTTGTCACCTTCTAATTGGCCCAGTAATAAACTGTTTGACTAAAAAGGCCAGGTTGCTTCTTTACTGGAAAAATATGTCAGCTTGCTTGAAAACAGCTGTACACATGCAACTGTCCCTCTCTATCCACCTGTAGGAACTGGGACTCAGAGGACCAGCACAAGAAAATACTGATACTCTGGCTACTGCTGGGGTTGTGAGTCATTAAGTTCTCTCAGTGTCTGGAAGATCATGGCTGATGTGACTGGGGTCAGGGGTGAGAGCTTCAAAAATTCCACTGCGAATATCTTTCGGTGAAAGCCAGAGTAGGATAGAGAGTAGTGAAGGGTATCTGTCTCCTGACTCTCATGACTAAGTTCTCTTCAGCTATAAAGCAGCCTCAAGGAAATGATACTGGAATTGTGTCATTACTTACCACGTGCTGTAGGGCAGCTTTTTTTTATTTCCTTGCAGCTTCTTCTCAAGAAATGAAAAGGAGAAGAAGCACAGGGTGTCTTCTCCTGGGGCATCTCAGTAGGATCCGTCTCTGCTAGAGAATTTGATAACATTTCTCATTAACAGCCTGAAGCCACTACCACCATCTTTCTTGTCCATCAGTTCAAAGCCCCTACCTACTGTAGCAGTTCCTCCCTGCTTATGATTGACAACCAAAAATTTCAGAAATTCTCTCTGCTAAGACTAGCTGACTCAAGAGTTAGTACAGGCTTCACACCTGAATTCGTCCACTCAATGAACTTTAATAAAATCTCAGCTATGGTTACCACATAAACACCGGGCAGTCTAAGCCATTTTGACACATTTCATTAAGAAATTACATTCTAGAGGGAGGGAGCACATAGAAAAGGCACCCAATTGAGAATGGTGTAGGGAGAACCATTATGGGTACAAAGATGAGGAACCTTAGGGGAAGGTGAGAGATATAATTCAGAGAAAGTTGATTCTTATAGGATAAACAGGAGTTGACTATAAGACAGAAGGAAGGGGTAGAGAATGATCCAGTAAAGGAGTGGGGAGCACAAAAAATGGCTTGAAGGACTAACACAGCCAGCTGAAGAACTACAAGTCATTCACTTACTGTGGCAGGAACATATGGTGTAATGCAGGAAATGGTGAGAGCCCAAGCTGAAGATTAACTGAGGCCAGAGGATGGAGAGCCTTGTGTATTAGTCTAACCATTTAGAAAGTATTCTAAAAGTCTGTCCAAGTGGAGGAAAAAAGGTTAAGCTCTGAATTAAAGGACTCAAGTTGAAATCCATTCAACCCATGATGGCAAGGTTCCCTTGAGCAAGAATTTAACACCTCTACTTGCACCCTTACCCTTCCCCCCACATCCTGCTTTTCTTCATCATTAAGCAGTCACTAATAAACTCTTCTTAAGGAGCTCTGGTAGTGTAGTGGTTAAGAATCTGGCTGCTAACCTCAGGGTCAGCAGTTCGAAACTACCAGCTGTTCCGCGGGAGAAAGATGAGGCTTTCTGCTCCCATAAAGATTTACAGCCTCGGAAACCCTGCACAGGGTCACTATGAGTCAGAAATGACTCCATGGCACATAACAACAACAGCAATAAACTCTTCTTACCCTTAGAAATCAATTGAGATCACATAAGTGAATGTGCTAAGGAGTCACATAGCAATGTTGTTAAGTATGGAATTGTGAGGCTAGAGAATAGTGGAGGAAGTTCCCTGGAAAAAATCACTGAGCACACAACTCCTTCCTGCCACAGCCACAGAAGCTGGAGTGGCTGGGAGGGGCACAATCCATACCATCAATCCCTGAGCCCCCTCACAGCCACACAGAGGTACAGAGCAGGGATCTCAGAACGTGCCTCAGACAAAACCCTGATTGTGTAAGACCAGACCCCAAATTAAACCAGAAACCAGCCCCCAGTCTGCATCTCGTATCTGCTGCTAAGTGTGGTCTCTATATAACACAGTTCTTTCTCCTTTGGTCCAGAAATACAGAACAATCCAGCCCAGTTCTGCTCTCTTCTCCACTCCACTGAATACCAGGTGTGAACTAAGGGAACTGATGCTCCTTTAAGAAATTTACCTGTACTGTACCCTCTGGTGACCATACACAGAAGCAGAAGGAAGTGGAGTCTGGCCATTTTCTACAGGAAAACAAGATGGACACAGTCACTGGCTGAACCATGCTTTTTCTTCGTCTTACCTTTATTGTCTAAATTTTTTGAATCAGGATATCCCAAATGGAAAGTGATGGGGTTCTGAACATTCCAAGAATACTCCCCAACCCCGACTCAGCTCCACAAACACCCAATGGGCAATGGATTCTTTCCCAGAAACTCCCAATCCTTGAGTTTAAGACCAGACCTAAACTGGTATATAAATCCCTGTACCCACAGACCTTGTCTCAGACTCAGAAATGCCTTCCACACCAGCAAAGAAAGCTCCCTCCTTCTGTTTCACAGATGCCAGAGGGGAGAGTTCCCTGTCAAGTGGGGACTCAGAGCTTCACCTGCAGAGGATCCTTGTGAGGGGTAAAGTGCTGAGTCCTTTATGATGAGACTCAAACTATGCAAGGCCAGCCCAGCCTCACCTTGCCAAGTCCTGCCCAGTCCAGGCTGTTGGCCCCTCCCTCTGATATACTTCCCTTTGAGGGTACCTGAGAATGAGAAGGAATGTGTGGCTGGTGTAGGAGGGAGCATTGGTCTTGGTCATACAGGTGACACTCATCACCTGAAGGAAGGGAAATACTGCTCT
Organism: Chrysochloris asiatica; assembly: GCF_000296735.1. Taxonomy (NCBI): domain Eukaryota; kingdom Metazoa; phylum Chordata; class Mammalia; order Afrosoricida; family Chrysochloridae; genus Chrysochloris; species Chrysochloris asiatica. The sequence goes on from NW_006408560.1 coordinate 21,220,798, forward strand.
GTAAGGGAGTGCTTCATGCATAAGCAGATTAGGTAGACACCTACAGGGTTATAGCACATAATCAGACTCCAGTGCATTAACCAACAGTACCACACCAGGACTCCAGATATAGACACACACACAAAAAAAAGAAAACACCTCACTGCCATTGAGTCAATTCCTACTCAGAGCAACCCTGCATAGGTTTTCTTAGGTGTAAATCATTAAGGGAGCAGAAAGCCTCATCTTTCTCACACAGAGCAGCTGGTGGGTTTGAACTGCTAACCTTCATGAAGATAGTAATCCAGTGCTTATCCTAAAGTGCCACACCAGCACTCCTAGATATAAATACACACATGCTTTTTTTCTGAGTCATTTGAGGTTAAATTTACATACATCATGGCCCTTCACCCCCAAATATTTAAGTATATATTTTTTAACAATAGGGATAATCTCATATATAACCATAGTAGAGTTATCGACTTCATATCATGAGCTCTGTATTATTGTAACTGCTATTTCTTTGGGTATACAGCCCTGGGGTTATACTGAACTGGTACTAATAGGACCACCATTTCTCTGATTTTCATTTCCTCCATTGTTGGGAGACTGCCAGCCCCTTGGAAGCACATAAGCCCCAGGAGATGTCTCCTGTGTGCTAACAAACAAGAATTCTCCATCCCACACACACTTCAACCCACTATGGCTCCTTCCAGTATGTATGCTACTGAGGCCCAGACTGGTTACTGAATCATACAACTGGTCTCCCAACCACCTCTAATGCTGGATCTGCACTCTGGGACAAGAGCTTCACCTCATTCCCAGGCTGTCACTTGTTCATTGCTGTCCAAGGTGCAGAACTAGCCACCTTATTCAAGAAATATCAAAGCTGGTCTTACCTCCATTGTCACAGTGCCTTCAAGGAAACTGCTATTTCTGTTTTTCCTATAGACCCCTCTTCCTTAGATAAGACAGGAGCCTACAGAGGCAAGAATAAAGGACAAACCTGATGGACCATTTTTCACAACTCAGTCACTGTTGTTGAAAAGATTGTGTGGCTTCCTTCTCTAGAAGTTTCTGAATCCTTTTACTTGAGCATTTATATAGACATTTACCTAACAGTTATCTTCTCCTCCCTGAGGGCAGTAGAGTTGATTTTCTACCATAGCTCCAGAGTTACACACAGTACTTGGCACATAGCTAATCTTCAACATACATTCACTGAATGAAAGGATTAACTGAACTTAGAACTAACTACAGGCCTGTCTGCATGCTATCTCTGATCTAATAAAATTTAACTTGTTTTCTCTTCTTTGTTGTAGTTAGTTTACACTATGTGTTTCCACCATCAAATTGTTCAATAAACACTGTAATACATAAAATATTCTCATGTTTCCCTGTATTTTATGAGAACAAAGGGAGAGATGTGGTGTCCACAAAATGACAATGGCAGCTACAGTCAGATCCATGATCAGGAACAGATGAGAACCAAAGAGCTGGCTTAATTGCAGATTCACACAGGAAAAAAATAATTCCCCTTGGGATTCTTCAGGCATACTATGCTGGTAGATTTCCCATAGTACCAGAACTCACACCATTCTACTGGAAGAGCTGAGAAAAATGTGGATCCAGAAGACTGGAAGAAGAGGACACCGTGCTTATATTGTATGTGTTGTCCACTGGATATATTTCTTCACAAATTCTTAACTTTTTTAAATTTGATTTTTCAATATGATGCAAAGCAAAAATGTAAATTGATTTTTGTCAGTCCACAAATTTGGTTTCTTAGCATTATCTACGGAACATTTTCTATCATAATAATGCCTTCACTGAGCATCAAGTACATTCTTATTTAGGGTAAAATTTTGCACTAGTATTATGACATTTAACAAATAAAGTCCTGATGTTACAATATAGATAAATCTTTCAAACATTAACTGGATGAAATACTTCAGTTGAGACAGGATGAGAGCCAGAAGAATTCTGACTTAAGAAACTGTCTATGTCACAGGAAGTCAGACAAACAAAAATAAAGAACAGAAAATAGCTTCATTTATTTCCTTAAATCAACTGGTTTCTTCTCATTCTCTATAAGAGATAGGTGTTGTTGTTAAGTGCTATCAAGTCAATTCCGCCCCATAGTGACCCTGTACAGGGTTTCCGAGGCTGTAAATCTTTATGGGAGCAGAAAACCTCATCTTTCTCCCATGTAACAGCTGGTAGTTTTGAACTGCTGACCTTAAGGTTTATAGCCTGATTCATAATCACTATGCTACCAGAGAGATTAGCCTCTTTAATCTCCCTTGTAAGTTACCTTTCAGACCTACTGATTTTATCTCATTCCCTACGCATGCATACAAACTTGGAGCATGACAGATGGATGATCATCTGCTGTGGATGGAGGAAAACACCAGGTCTTGGAGGGGTCACATGGGAGCTCCAAAGACTAAACATGTGCAGCATCCCAGAATAAGTGCAATGCCTCCCAACAACCTTTTCTGGCCACTCCACCTTAAAACCAACCTGCGCATGCACACTGTTATCATAACTACATCGAAACTAGCCACTTCCCAGAAATCCCCAGCAATCTCTATGAATAAACATGATGCCTCTTCCCACCAAAAAACCTTTACAAAACCTAGCTAAATCTTTATTCCAGAAAACAGAGACTAGCATTGCTGGATCCCCCTCAATTCTTCCCACAAACTACTTTTTCACTTACAATAAACCTTTGTTAGGATGAAACCTCTCTGAGTCTCTCCTAGTCATTCTTGGTCAATAGGAGACAGGAGCCTAGATTAGGCACCAGACCCAAACTGGGGAGCTGTGCCCTATAATACTGTCTAGTATGAGGAAATGAGCCCTGGTGACACAGAGGTTAAGCACTCAACTGCAACCTTAAAGATCAGCGGTTCAAACCCACCACCTGTGTTCTGTGGGATAAAGATGTGGCAGTCTGCTCCAATAAAGATTGTTGTTGTTGTTAAGTGCCATCGAGTTGGTTCCAACCCATAGCAACCCTGTGTAGGGTTTCTGAGCAGCAGCTGGTGAGCTTGAACTGCCAACTTTGTGGTTCAAACCAACTTTTCAGTCCAGAGTATTAGCCCACAACACCACACCAGGACTCCACAGTAGGTATACCAGAGCTGAGCACCCTAAAGCAGGAGGCTTACTAGAGGAATGGGGAACCTCTGAACACTTGTTAGTGAAGCTGAAAAGTTGTACAAATTGCCCAAGCAGAGGAGAGGCTAGGTATAGGGGCAAGTGAAAGACATATCAGGTCTTTCTGTCTTCTGGGCCCACAGACTTGGTTCACTATGCATCAAAGAAATGTATTCAGAGTCCTTCCTGATGCTGAATTACAACCAATTACTTCCTTGATAAACCCCAAAACTGTGAGGATGGCCTGTGATTTCTGTGTGGCCATTGCAATGAAATATAGAACTCAGGAGAGAAGTAGAGGGTGCCGTGGTAGGGACTGCTGGTGTCAGAATTGGTTTAAGGGGGCGGAAATGCTAGAGGGTGGAAGTATGTCTGACCTTGACCTCATAGAAATCAGCCTTGAGCTGATGTTGATGACCGTGATCCTCTCTCCAACCCCTTGTGAAGTTAGACAAGAAGGTCTGATGACACCCCACCACTTTAACAATGTCACTAGGGCTATTGTGAGTGTCAAATGGGATGGCTTATGTGCAGCACTTTGTAAAGCATAAAATATTGCATAAACACAAGATAACATTCTTTTTTTTTTTTAACGTTGTGAAGCATACCACCTGCTCTCTAGTGCCTACTCCCAAGATAATGGAGCTTCAAAGTGGAGCCTCAGCCAACCCAAACAAGTCTGAATGAACTTTGTTGTGTCACATATCTGTGAGTTCAGGACGAAGAAGAGGGAGGGAAAGGGCACAGATGAGAAGTTAGACCTGAAAATGTCTCCTTTATAGTTCACAAAAATCCATTTGTAGGAATCACTTATTGATTTCAGTTGTGGATTAACTAATGTCAGAATCTTATCAAAATGTCATTTTATTTTGATCCACAATTAGCACCAATGAAAGTAGAAGTAAATAAATCAAATGAAGAATTGCATTGGATAAATTTACTGCAAAAAAAAAAAAAAACCTCTTGAAAGTGTTTGAAAAAAAAAGATATCACTTTGAGGACTAAGGTTTGCCTGACCCAAGCATGGTATTTTCAATAGCCTCATAAACATCTGAATGCTAGGTAATGAATAAGGAAAACAGAAAAAGAATTACAGTGTTGATGAACAATATTAAGCATATACATGTTGGAAGAAGTAGCCAGAATGTTCCTTAGAAGTAAGGATGATGGGACTTTACCTCACGAACTTTGGACATGTTATCAAGAGGGACCAGTCACCGAAGAAGGACATTATGGTAAAGGAAAAGGTCAGAGAAAAAACAAAACGTTCAACTAAATGGATTGGCAGTGTGACTGCAACAAGGACCTCAAATATAGTAATTATTGTGAGGATGGATATGTAGTGTTTCCTTCCACTGATGCTTTCATTAAGTACCATCAAATCAGTTCTGACTCCTAGCCACCTTGTATATGGTTTCCAAGGAACATTTGATGGGTTTGAACCACCAACCTTGTGATTAGCAGTCCAGTACCTATCCTACAGAGCCATACCAGGACAGTAACAGTAAGTCATACTGACTCAATGGCACCTAATGACAACATAATATTATTTATGGAGTCATGGTGTGGCATTGTAGGATAATGCATTGGACTGCAAGGTCAGTTTGAAATGCAAGATTGGCGGTTCAAACTCACCATCCACTCCTTGGAAACCCTATAAAGGGTTACTATGAGGCAGAATTAAGGAGCTCTGGTAGCGTAGTGGTTATGAATCGGGCTGCAAACCGCAATGTAAGCAGTTCAAAACTACCAGCTGCTCCGCAGGAGAAAGATGAGGCTTTCTGCTCCCATAAAGATTTACAGCCTCGGAAATCTTGTTTAGGGTTGCTGTGGGTCAGAACCAACTCAACAGCACTTAACAACAACAACAATGAGTCTGAATTGACTTGATGGCACTTAACAACAACAATTATATATATGATATATAGTATAAAATATAACAAATAAATAATTTACCCATAAATCATAAGGGCAATTTTCTATTTGTAAGTGACCAAAAAAAATCAATATCTTTTTACAGCCTTGTAGCTAGCAACCAGATCAAGAAATAGAACATAACTAGCAACCCAGAAATCCCTCTCTTCTAATAACAGCCCCTAGTCCCCTAAAAAGTAACCACAGTTCATTTCAGGTTTTGACACCATACAAGTTATTTTCCTTTTAATTCCCAAGTTTCAGAGTTTAGTTAGATTCTGGAATTGTAGATAAGGAACTGTGGGCTTAGAATGACCTCATAGAATTGCCAACTCATAGGGATAATGCATGGCATGCACTTTGCATACTATCAAACACTGAAAAACCATTATATAACATTTATTTTTATTGGTTGAGCCTGACATCTGTTCCCTGGTACCTGCTTCCCAAATAGTTTAGCATCAAAGGGAAGCCAGCACAAACTCTCCTGACCATGTCTTTTGTATTAAATGGTCTATTGGCTTGGGATTAAGGAGAAGGACACAGGTGATAATAGGATCTGGGAAAGTCCCGATTAGCCCAAAATCCCCTGTATATGTCACACAATATCCTGCTTCCAGTAATCACCAATAGTTTCCCTTTAATGTGCAAAGTCAACAGATGCCCAGCACTGTGACTATTTGTGGCATTACTAGTTCAATTCTAAACATTTCTCTGGCAATAAAGCAAAAATTTTAATAAGGCTAAAAATTCCATAGAGTCATTTTGCAATAGAAAATATTTCTAAAAACTGAATAAAATATGTTTTTATTAGCTATTGTTGTTAGGTGCCATCAAATCAGTTACGACTCATAGCAACCCTTTATAGAGTTTCTGAGGATTTTAAAACTTCGCAGGAGCAGAAAGCCTCATCTTTCTTCCACTGAGTAGTTGGCAAGTTTGAACTGCAATTTTGCAGTTCACAGTCGAGTGTTTATCATATGGAGTATTATATATTATTATATATAACTATAACTTGGTGTGACGCTGTAAGATACAGCACTGGACTGCAAGATTGGTTTGAACTGCAAAGTTGGACATTCAAACTTAACAGCCACTCCTTGAAAACTCTATACAGTGTCGGCAGTTATCAACAACAACATACAACTAATAATAAAGATTGTTGCTAATGTTGTTGTTAAGTGATGTCAAGTCGGTTTTGACTCATAGTGACCCTGTATAGGGTTTCCAAGGAGCGGCTGGTGAATGTGAACCACTGATCTTATGGTTCAATCTGACTTTGCGATCCAGTGCTTATCCTACATCACCACACCAGAATTACAATGATAGTTAGATCATGTAACTACATTATATTTAAATTTGTATTAAATAAATTTAATTAAAATTTAATTCATTTATTATTAATTACATTTTCAGTATCATCCCAGTATTATTAATTTATTTATTTGTTGGTAACAAAAACTGGAAAACTCTAATTGTTGCACTAAATTTTAAAATGTTCATGTGAAAGAGGCAGCAAGATGGCAGACTAAGCAGAAGGCTAAACAGACCTTCTACAACAAAGACATGGAAAACAAAATGAAAGAGGTGCAGGTGATAGTTCTGGAACCCTGAGCTTCAGATGAAGAGATAGAGAAGTGGATTGAATACTTATAATAAGAGAAAACTGAATGGATGAAGCAAAAAAAGAAAATAGATTAGTGACCTTTGCAGGCCAAATAGGCACAGTGTGGCCATCTCAAGATTTTGTGAGTGACTTCAGAAACAAGACAATATACTGGCATTGCAGAAACATACTGTTGACTCACAGAGATAAAGGTGCCATTTTTTTTCTTGTTCCGCACACTCCCTTGATGACCAGAGTCATGGCCAGCCCCCACCCTCATGCACCCCCAAGAAAACTCCCCTTCTCCCAGTGGTCAGAGCTGCACAAAATTGAGTGATGCGGTTATGAAACCATTAAAGGAGTGGAGAGTTATCCGCATTAACCCCAATGCCTGGATTTGGGCAGGTGATGCTCCAAATCTGCAGAGCCAACCTTGCTCAGTCCTAAACTAGCCCTCACTAGGAGAAGCAACTGAACAGATGTGGGTAAGTAGACTGGTGATCTATGCCAGCTGGCCAGGTGTGGTGTGGCCATCGTGAACTTTTGAAGGTGGCTTTGAGGTAAGAGGGCAGTAGGAGGTGCAGAGACAAACAACTTGCTAGAGGAGAGAAAGGTGTGACATTTTTCCTTGTACCCTACATTACTCTGGTGACCAGAAGTATGGCCAGCCTCCACCTGTGTACATACCCAAAAAAGCTCCTACTCTCTGCCTTAAAGATAGTGAGGAAATAGTGACACCAACCCCAGCACCTGGAATCAGGTGTGGTCTGCTCTAGACTTTCAGAGCTGGTTCTGCCAGCCCTGGACTAACAGCACCTCTCACTATTGGCTGTCTTTTGGAATTGAAATACCCTGATCCCCCAGCTGCTCTATGGTCTGCATTGGATGCCAAAAACAGATAAGACCTAGCTCATCTAGGGTTGAAAGTGCTATCATATCATCTCTTGCCCACCCATAACATGAGATCCATGCCTGGCAAGAAACCCCAGAATTTTCTCCTCTCTGTGCTGGTACCTACCCTGGTTTTTACCTTTCATTGTCTTTCTTTGTTTATTCTTTCTTCCTCTTCTTCTTCTCTTTATTCTCTCTTGCTTTCTATATTTTCTACCTCCATTTTCATTTTTTCTACTTTCCCAACCACAGCTGCTTTTCTTTTCTTTCTCTTTGTTTTTTTCTTAGGAGTTTCCCTTTTGCTTTTGCTTTTACTTATTTCTCTACATAAATATTTTTCTTTCTTTTTATTTTCCTCTCCCTCTTTTCTCTTTTTGATTTTTGTATATGTTTTCTAATTGTTGCCTCCTTTTTTCTTTCTTTACTATTTTCTTTTTTGCTATTGTTTGCTTGTTTATTAGTTTTCCTTCTCCCTTGTGTATGTGTTTTCTCTTCTTGCCTTACCCAACAGGGAACAGAAAACATGTCCATACAACCCAGCCACAACTATACCTTATACAGCCCCAACAACTGTGCAAGATCCAATATGAGCTGCTATGAAAAGATACTTCTTGAAAGAAAGACCAGCAAAAAAAAATAAAAAACAATTACAGCAGTCCAATTGACTACTACAAGAATAAGCAAGTTTTTCCTCAGGGAGCCATCAAGGCAACTGGTCAGGTCCCCTCAAGGCAAACCCCCTTCCAAGATTGAAATTCAATTAGAATATACTAGCAGGCATATGGTCCTGCTGCTGACCACATTGGTCACCAATAAGGGGAAGGGGGGGGGGAACAGCAATAAAGTTGTGAATTAAGTCCGACCACATTCAATAGATTCCTGTTAA
>NW_006408560.1:21238530-21252898 GCF_000296735.1 Chrysochloris asiatica
CTCCAGAATAGACCATATGTTAGGCTACAAAGCAATAAATTTAAAAACATCAAAATACTAGAAACCATCTTCTCAAACCATAATGCTATAAAATTGGAAATCAACAATAGGAAGATCAAGGAAACAAAATCAAATATATGGAAACTAAATAACATCCTACTTAGAAGCCACTGGGCATTAGGACAAATGAAAAACAAAATTAAAAAAAAAATTTTTTTTTTAAAGAGCCCTGGAAAAAATAGTCAAAGAGCTGTTGGAAGAAAGTGTCCTTAACATTATGAAAGACAAGATGATAAGCATTCAAGTAGCTGAACGAACCCCAAACTGAATACAGCCCAAAAGAAATCACCAAGACATATCATAATCAAACTCTCCAAAATTCTGGTGTGGCACTGTAGGAAAAGCACTTTTGATTTTTAATCTATTTTGTCTTTGTATGTAAAGGGTGTTTCTTGTAGACATTACATTGAAGGATCCTGTTTTCTAATCTATTCCGCTTCTCTCTCTTGACTGGTGTATTTAATTCATTGACATTTAATTCATTCAGTATAATTATTGATAGGTATGAATTGATTTACAGTCATTTTGCTGTGTGTGTTTTCTGAGGTGTTTTGCTTTACTCCACTTTAGTTTTAGAAAAGATCTACAATTGTAATTCTTTTCACTGACTTAAAGAAATCCAAAGAGGATTTTCAATTTTACTTAAAAAGTAAAAAAGTAAGACTAGTATCCTGTGTTTCTTTTGCAGTGAGCTGTTGAAGAGGCAGCAAGCTCCCTGGCACAGCAAGAGTGGCGTCACCAATCTCCATCCCCAGGAGCAACACTCAGTATCTCAGCTTCAAGCTGCCATAGCTTGAACACAATATTCTCATGTTATTTTAGGTTTAAGTGCAACTTAGTATGATTTGGTAGGTTAATTTTTGGAGTCTGGGAATGCTAAAAAAAAAAAATTCCCATAAATGAATTGTCATTGCTTATTCATGTTATGTCATTTTGGTTTAAAAGAAAGGTTGCATACCCATGTTGACACATACATTTGGGGTACTCAATTTCATCCATAACAGTCATCAAAATGATACCTTTGCTTTTGAAAAATTTAAAGAAATCTTTTGCAGCATAGCTCTATTTCTGGATAGCAGAGAAAACCTGTATACTGGTTGGTATGTTTAAATATAATATGATTATACTATACATATTGTTTGCAATTTAATATTTCACCTCACAATAAATCATGGTCATCATTTCTTGCTAGTTATAGATCTACAATATTTAGATTTATATAGAATAGTATAACATTTACTGAGATACTTTTAAATCAATCTCTTCTTTTTTTATTTTAAGTTTTTATTGTGAATTATGTAGGTTTACATAGAACATCAGTTTTCTATTCATCCTATTATATTTCATTTCATTGCAATGATCACACTCCTCTCCATGCATCATCAAATAACCAAAGGGTACACCCCACAAGCCCATCCCACGGACGTCAGCACACAGCCCCTCTCCCTCCCTGAGTCCAGTGTCCCCAGCTGCTCCATCTGTTCATATCATCGTCTCTGTCTCCATCCCTGGTGTTACTGCCTCTCTGGGTAGGATCCTGCTCTCTGCTCTTCTCACTTGATGGTCCCAGGGACCTCCGCTCTTGGGCTGCAAAATCAATCACTCCCCTCCTTTTGCCAAAAAATATCTACTTTACATTTCCGACCCTCACAGTCAGTCCTTTGTTCCCTTTTTTGAGCTACTACATCTATAGGTATTGATAAAGTTCATCGAATTGTAGTGGGTTATTCTTTTTTCTTTCTTTCTTTTTCCTCTCTTCTTTCTTCTTCTAGTAGAGTTCTGATCATCCAGCCATCGAAGCCAGGTCATGTGGGTACTATCTGCAAGTATGGGTGTTCTTGGGCATCTCCCCTTACTTCATATCACTCTCCGCTCTAGTCCTCTGTGGCCATGTCACTGCCTCTGGGCCCAGGAGTCCCCGAGTCTTGCCATACTGCTGGTCATCCAAGTCTCCACCCAGGCTCACAGGGGTCTATTGAATGTGGTCGGACTTAGCTCCCAACTTCATTGCTGTTTTCTTCCCCCTCTTCCCTTATCAGTGACCAACATAGTCATAAACCAGACCACATGCCTGCTTGTGTATTCCCCTTGAGTCTTAGCCTTGGAAGGGAGTTTGCTCTGAGGGTACATGACCACTTGCCTTGATGGCTCCTGGGCTTTCTTGTTCTTCTAGTAATCAATCAGACTGCCATTATTGTTTCTGATTTTTCTCTCTGGTCTTTCTTTCATGAATTAGCTTCTGTTCTTCTAGCCACTCTAGGCTGGTCAACTGGCCCTTTCCAGTGGAAATTTCCCACCTCAGATGATTCTGGATGGGGTTCTGGATTCCCTCTATGGTCTTATGCAATGTGAAGGCCCCACAGGAAGCCTCTTTCACTGGGCAACTTCTAGCCCCCTTTAAGGTATTCCAATCAGTTATAGGCTGAAGACAGACTTACAAACATTCTATTGTAATGTTTCTGGCTATTCCTTTCTCCCCATCTCAAGTGTGTATTTTACAATGGTAGGCAAGGGAAACCAAGATTCAAAAGACAGCCAAGCCTGCTTGCCTGCATGGTTTCTGCTGAGAAGTCAGAGCTTAATCTGATTTGCTTGCCTTTGTAACACTTCTCTTTTCTCTGGTCACTTTAAGGATACTCTCCTTGTCTTTGATTTTGGACAGCTTGATAATTATGTCTTGGTGATTTTGTTTTGGAGTCTATCCTTCCTGGGGCACGTTTGGCTTCTTGAATGTTTATCTTCTTATCTTTCAAGATGTTAGGTAAATTTTCTTCCAGAAGCTCTTCAACTATCTCCCCTGTGGACATCTCTGATTCTTCCTGTTCCGCAATGCCAATTATTCTTAAGTTGTTCCTCTTCGTGTTATCCTGCATGAATCTTAGACTCTATTCAGACTTTTTTTATCCTTTTTCCTTCTTACTATTCTATCTTAGCAGTATTGAGAGGTTTGTCTTCTAGGTCACTGGTTCTGGCTTCCATCTCTTCTATTCTGCTCCTTTCCCCTTTCAGTGTATGGTCCATCTCTGATATTTTATTATTAATCATCTGGACCTCGTTTTGCAGGTTTTGAATTGCTTCCAATGCTGTATCAATCCTGTTTGATTGCTCTTGTAGCACTTTCCTGACTTCTTCCTTGTTTTACTCCACCCCTTTGGGGAGCATTTGAATTTGCTTCCATAGCATTCTTCTGAATTCCTCCTCTGGCAAATCCAAAACCTGCTCCTCCTCTTCTGGAAAGCCTTTGTCTGCCTCCAGTTCATTTGTCTCAGTTACTCTTTTCTGGTTTTAGACATGTTTTAAGATCTTTTGTTGCATTTTTGTGGTCATTTCCAGTAGTTATGTGGGTTTTTAATGCTTAAATGGATGTTTGTTGCTAAGTTATTAAGCTTACTGGGTGTCTCCTGGTGGATATGATCAGGAGATAGGCTTCCCTTTTCTCACGTAATGCTTAGCAGCTGTTATTGGCTCTTGTTGCAATGGTGGAATATTATGGGGTATGCTTGTAGCTTGGCTATATGACCATGGTGGCTGTCTCTTCTTGGGTAATGTAAGGAGAAAAAGCTCCCACCTCCAGGAAAAATATGTGATCACTATGACCAAAAGCAGAAGCAATATAAAAGCAGAGACAAAAACCACCACTTTGAAACAAAAATAAAACTGTGGCCAACTGGCCAGTTGCCTTGCTACACAGGCAGTATATATGCATAGAAGAAGCCTCCAGCAGTGGGTGGGGGTGTCTGCTCACTCAGGCCCCTCCTCTATTCACCACCATAAGGGTGTGCAGCTAGATATTGAGAAGTTAATGGGAGAAAGACTGTCTACTATTTTTGTCGCTGAAAGTCAGTTAGGTATCTGTGTGTGCACAGCATAATTCTCAAAATAGTTGCATCCTTTTATCTTCAGGTTTTACAGATTGTTCATATGGTTTGTGTGTCAGGCCAGACCTGTTTTTTTCTTGCTGGAAAGGCCAGAGTAAAAGGTCCTGCACAAGTTAACTTTAGGGCTGGGACCCAGAGGCAGACATCATAAGCAGCCGACAAGAATTTGCCCTTGGGACAGATGGGGCTCTTTTTCTCTGTGCCATGGGGAAACTGTGGGCTCAGTGCTGGACTTTTTGGGGGATGCGCACCCACCTGCCTGAAGGCATCCGGGCTGGGCAAAGAAAGCATGACAGGGAAGAGCAGGAAAAAATGTGCAGAATCCCCCCACACCTCCTTTTGCAAATGTCACTGCACTGCATTTAGCGGCAGTTCACTGTGCCGGTCTGGCTGTAGCCCTGCCCTCTGAACTGCACCTGGGCTGGGTGGCTGCAAAGGGAGTCCTATGTCTCAACCGATTCCTAAATCACAATATTTTCCATTATACCATGATTTTTCCACCAGCGGGTGCAGAAAACTGATGTCCTGCACCATGTGTTAAATCCAGAGCTCTGGTGCTGTTCCATTAAAGCAGCTTCTCTGGGATTTCAGCCCCTCCCCTATGGAGACTGTCCTACCTGACTCTGCCTCTGCTGCAGCCAAAACTGGAAAAATCAATGTCTTCTTGAGAGACGTGGATGTACTTTTCAATTTTTAATTATTAAAAATAATCTCACAATTGGAAAAGAAAAAAAAAGCATTTGCAATGAGTTTTTGCTTTGGTCTTGCAAAAACTCTATTATGCAATCTTCAGCATTATTTCTATTACCAAGGTCATATTTTCCAACTACTGATCCTTCTTGTTTGTTTCCAGCTTATGCATTTCAATCACCAGTAATTATCACTACATCTTTATTGCATGTTTGATCAATTTCAAACTGTCAAAATTGTTTGTTGTTGTTGTTAATTGCCATTGAGTTGGTTCTGACTCATAGCAATCCTGTATAGGGTTTCTAAGGAGTTGCTGGTGGGTTTGAACCACCAACTTTGCCATTCAAACTGACCTTAAGGTCCAGTGCTTTATCCTACAGTGCCACACCAAGTAGAATTCTTCAATTTCATTCTATTGTTCATAAGGTTGCTATGAGTTAGAACCAACTGGATGGCAACTAACAGCAACAACAACATGTCTAAAATAAGCAAGTCAAACTCTCTCCATTTTCACATTTAAGGAGCATTCTTGTTATACTTCTTCTAAGATTGATTTGTTTGTTTTTCTGGCAGTTAATTGTGTATTCAATATTCTTTGCCAACACCACTATTTGAACACACAAATTCTTCTTCTGTCTGTTCTCATTATCCAACTTTGACATGACTGTATGGAGACCAAAATGGTAAGATAAGGCTTATGAGAGTATTGTATTGGACAAATATGCTTCAAAAGATCTCTTGAATTTTTTCAAAAACAAAGATGTCATTTTGATGATTGAAATGAGTCCCTCAGAAGTATGTGTCAACATGGCTAGGCCATGATTCTCCATATTATGTAAATAACCTCCATTCTATGACCTAATGATTCTCATCCCAGCACACAAGGCCTTCACTGCCCTCATTATTAAACATGCTGGACTGATTGAATACTGTAGTGAACTTTTCTGACAAGAGAAACAGGCAGAAAAGCCAGGCTAGGGTATCACTTTGCCAAACCTCAGGCTACAGTCCAACACTGCAATCTGCACCAATGTAATCCAGAACATCTGTGCCAATGACTGGCACATCAGCCTCAAACTTAAGAAAAAAAATCAACTTTCAATTTTGACTCATACCAACCTTGTATGTGTCAAAGTAAATGTTATCTTTTGGAACTAGATCCCCAAGGCTTTTTTCAGAGACATTTCTGGGTAAGTTGGACTTCTAACCTTTCTAACCTTAGTTAGTAACTAAGCACTTAACCATTGTGCCACCAGGAGACTCCAAAAGGAACCACTTCAGAATAGTGTAGATACAGAATCTTCAAAACATGAGGAAGTCAAATAAATCTCATGATAGAATTTTGCAAGACCATTAAGTCCTTCCTTGCAAATACCTTTTTTAAACAACATAAAAGATGACTGTACACATGGACCTCACCAGATGGAACACACAAAAATCAAATTGACTACATCTGTGGAAAGAGATGGTAGAAGCCTCCATATCATCAGCCAAAACAAGGCCAGGGGCAGACTGTGGAACAGACCACCAATTGCTCATATGTAAGTTCAGTCTGAAGCTGAAGAAAATTAAAACAAGTTCACAAGAACCAAAATATCCTTGAATATATCCCACCTGAATTTAGAAATAATCTGAAGAACAGATTTGATACATTAGACACTACTAAAGACCAGAAGAGTTGTGAGTTGACATCAAGAACACTATACAGGAAAACAGCAAAGGGTCACTAAGAAAACAAGGAAGAAGGAAAAGACTAAAATGGATGTCAGAGGAGACTCTGAAACTTTCTCTCCAGCATAGAGATGTTAAAGCAAATGGAAGAAATGAGGAGGTAAAAGAACTAAATAGAAAATTTCAAAGAGCAGCTCAAGAAGACAAAGTCAAATATTATAACAAAATGTGCACTGACTTGGAGTTAGAAAATCAAAAGGGAAGAACAGACTCAATATTTCTCAAGCTGAAATATTGAAATATTGACAGAATCTAGGGGTAAAATATTGAATGATGTAGAAAGCATCAAAAGAAGATAGAAGGAATGCACACAGTCACTGTACCAAAAAGAAATGGTTGATGTTCAACCATTTCAAGAGGTAGCATATGAACAAGACCCAATGACACTGAAGAAAGAAGTCCAAGGTGCATCGAAGGCATAGGCAAAATACAAAGTCTCTGGGATTTGATGGAATACAAGTTGAAATCTTTCAACAAACTGATGCAGTACTGGAGGCACTCACTCATCTATGCCAAGAAATTTGGAAGACAACTATCTGGCCAGTTGACTGGAAGAGATACAAATTTGTGCCTGCTCCAAATAGATGGGACCCAACAGAATGCAGAAGTCATTGGACAATATCATTAATATCCCATAAAAGTAAAAATTTTGCTAAAGATAATCCAAAGATGGCTGTAACCATACATTGACAGAGAACTTCCAGAGGTTTAAGCTGGATTCAGACAAGGACATGGAACAAGGGATATCATTGCTGATGTCAGATGGATCTTGGCTGAAAGCAGAGAATACCAGGGAGATGTTTATCTGTGATTTATTTGCTATGCAAAGGCTTTATATTGTGTAGATTATGACAAGCTATAAATATCACTTTGGAGAATGAGGAATCTCTCAATAGACCAAGTGGCAGTTGTTCGAACAAAACAAGGAAACACCAAATGGATTAAAATTAGTAAAGGTGTGCACCAGGTTTGTATTCAATTTGTAGGCTGAGCAAATAATCTGAGAAGCTGGGTTATATGAAGAACATGGCATCAGGATTGGAGGAAGACTCATTAACAACTTGCAATATACATATGATACAACCTTGCTTGCTGAAAGTGAAGAAAACTTAAAATATTTATTGATGAAGACCAAAGTGAAAACTTCAGTACAGTTTTCACTTCGATGTAAAGTTAACAAAAATCCTCACCACTGGACCAATAAGCAACATTCTTATCAATGGAGAAAATATTAAAGTTGTCAAAGACTTCATTTTGCTCAGATCAGCCATCAACACTCATAGAAGCAGCAGTCAAGAAATTAAATTATATATTGCATTAGGCAAATGTTCTTACAAGATCTCTTTAAAGTGCTGAAAAGCAAAGATCTTTGAGGACTAAAGTGCACCTGACCCAAGCCATGATATTTTCAATAACCTCATATGCACATGAAAGTTAGACAGTGAATAAGGAAGACCGTAGAAGAATTAATGCATTCAAGTTATGGTGTTGGAGGAGAATATTAAAAGTACCATGGACTGCCAAAAACACAAGACAGTCTATGTTGGAAGAAGTACAATCAGAATGCTCCTTGGAAGCCAGGATAGCCAGATTTCATCTCTCATACTTCGGACATGTTGTCAAGAGGGACCAGTTCCTGGAGAAGGAGATCATCTCTAGTAAAGTGGAGGGTCAAAGAAAAAGAGGAAGATCCCCAACTATGTGAATTGGTACGGTGGCAGCAGTAATGGGCTCAAACATAGCAATGATCGCGAGATTGGCACAGGACTGGGCATTGTTTCATCCTGTTGTACACAGGGTTGTTATGAGTCTGTACTGACTTGACGGTTCTTAACAACGATATCCTCCAAAATGATATGTTGAAGTCCTACCACAGTAACTGTGAAAATGACCTTATTTGAGAAAAGGGTCTTTGAAGATGTTATATGGGAATAGGGTAGATATTAATCCAGCATGTAATGACAGAAATCAAATCAACTACATCTGTAAAAAGAGATGATGGATAAACTCAATATCAACATTCAATGGCCTAGGACTATCTGTGCAATTTACCATCAATTGCACATATGCAAGTTTAGGATTAAGCTAAAGAAAATGAAGCCAGTCCAAGAGAGCCAAAATATGACCTTGAGTATATCCAACCCGAATTTAAAGACTATCTCAAGAATAGATTTGATGTATTAGAAAATAATGACTGAAGACTAGACAAGTCTGGAATGACGTTTAAAATGTTATGCATGAAGAAAGCAAAGAGTCATTGAAAAGACAGGAAAGAAAGTTAAAAAAAAAAAATGTCAGAAGTCTCTGAAACTTGCTCTTGAATGTAAAGAAGCTAAATGGAATAAAAGAAACAAAGTAAAAGAGCTGAATTTCAAAGAACAACTCCACAAGAAAAAGTAAAGTATAATGAAATGTGCAAATACCTAGAATTAGAAAATCAAAAGAGAAGAACACACTCAGCATTTCTCAAGCTGAAAGAACTGAAGAACAAAGTTCAAGCTGCAAGCTGCAATATTGGAAGATTCTATGGATTCTTGGTGTGATACTATTGGATAAGCACTAAACCACAGATTGGCTTGAACCACAAGGTCAGCAGTTCAAAGTTGCCAGTTGCTGTTTGGAACCCCTATACAGGGTCTCTGAGTCAGAACCAACTCGACAACACTTAACAACAACTACATAAGCAAACTATTGAATGGCACAGGAAGCATCAAAAGAATATGGAAGAAATATAGAAAGTCACCATACCAGAAAGAATTGATTGTTGTTCAATTATTTCAAAAGGCAGTATATGATCAAGAATGATGGCACTGAAGTAAGCTTCAATATCAAGCTGCACTGAAGACACTGGAAAAAAGCGAAGATCCAGGAACTGACAGGATGCAAACTGAAATGTTTCAATAAACTGATGCAACATGGGAGATATTCATTTGTCTATGCCAAGAGATTTGGAAAATAGCTACCTGGCCAATTGACTGGAAGAGATCCATATCTATGCCCATTCCAAAGAAAGGTGACCTAATGAAATGTAGAAATTATAGAGTGATATTATTAATATTATATGAAAGCAAAATTTTGATGAAGGTAATTCAAAAATGGCTGAAGTAACTCATCATCAAGAAACTGCCAGAAATTCAAGCTGAATTCAGAAGAGGATATGTACAAGGAATGTCATTGTTGATATCAGATGGACCTTAACTGAAGGCAAATAATACTAGAAATATATTTACTTGTGCCTTATTGATTATGCAAATGGCTTTGACAGTGTGGATCATAACAATTATGTAAAACATTATGGAGAGTGGGAATTCCCATTAGTTAATCACCTAATTGTGTTCACGAGAAAATTGTACATAGACCAAAAGACAGTCATTTGAACTAAACAAGGGAATACTGCGTGATTTAAAATCAGGAAAGATGTGTGTCAGGATTATATATTTGCACTATACTTATTCAATCTGTATGCTGAGCAAAATAATCCAAGAATCTAGATTATATGAAGAAGGACTTGGCATCAGGATTGGTGGAAGGCTCATTAACAACCTGTGATATACAGATGACACAACATTAAGGGGATTTAAAGTACTTACAGATGAATATCAAAGACTACAGCCCTCAGTAAAGATTATGCCTCAATGTAAAGAAAATAAAAATCTGTACAACTAGACCAATAAATAACATCATGAAAAATGGAGAAAATAATGAAGTTGCTAAAGATTTCATTTAACTTGGATCCGCAATCAATGCTCTTAGCAGCAGCTATTAAGAAATCAAACAACATATAATAATAGCATTGAGCAAATCTGCTCTTTTAAGACCTTTTTAAAGGGTTAAAGAGTAAAGATGTCAGTTTGAGGATTAAGGTGCACCTGACCCAAGCCTTGGTATTTTTCAATCGCCTCATATGCATGCGAAAGCTGAAGAATGAATAAGGAAGACCAGAGAAGAATTGATGCATTTGAATTAAAGTGTTAGCAAAGAATACAGATATACCATGAACTGTCAGAAGAACGAACAAATCTGTCTTGAAAAAATATGGCAGAAGGACTCCTTAGAAGCCACAATAGTGAAGCTTCATTTCTCATACTTTGGACATGTTATCAGATACCATGTTTGATAAAGTTAAGGGTCAATGAAAAAGACACTTCACTTTATTAAGCATGACAACCCTCAGTGAGATATATTGTCACAGTGGCTGCATGCAAAAACAACAACTCTGAGGATGGCATAGGACCAGGAAGTGTTTCATTCTATTGTGTATGTTGTTGTTGTTGTTGTTAAGTGCCGTCGAGTCAGTTCTGACCCATAACAACCCTGTATAGGGTTTCCGAGGAGCAGCTGGTGAGCTTGAACCACCGACCTTGCAGTTCAAACAGCTTTGCAGTCTGGCACATTAACCCACAGCGCCACACCAGGAGTCAGTATAAATTGGAACTAACTTGATGGAAACAATACCACTAGCCAGAGAATACATGAGGCTACAAGAGGAAAGAAGAGACAAAAAGGGTCTTTCCCTTACAGCTAAAAGAGTGTGACCTACCAGATCCATATTTTCAGAGTTCTAGCCTCCAGAAATCCAAGCCAGATTCAGAAAAGGACATGGATATAGGGATATGATTAACAGCGTCAGATGGATTTTGATTGAAAGCAGAGAAAACAAGGAAAGTGTTTATTTTTGCTTTATTGACTATGAAACGGCTTTCAACTGTGTGGATCATTACAAAATACAGGTAATATTGTGAAGAACAGATATTCCAGAACATGTAATTGTGCTCATGAGGAACCTGTACATAAATCAAGAGGCAGTTGTTAGAACCGAAGAAGGGGATACTGAATGGTTTAAAATCAGGAAAAGTGTGTGCTGGGGTATTCTTTCACCATATATATTCAATCTGTATGCTGAACAAATAATCTGAGAAACTGGATTATATGAAGAAGAATATAACATCAGGATTGGAGGAAGACTCATTTAACAACCTGTGATATACAGATGATACAACTTTGTTTGCTGGAATATTAAAATACTTACTTGTGAAGATCAAAGACTATAGCCTTCAGTATGGATTGCACCTCATTGCAAAGGAAACAAAATTCCTCACAACTGGAAAAATAAGTAACACCATGGAAAATGGAGAAGGGATTCAAGACTTCCTTTTGCTTGGATTCACAATCAACACTCATAGAAGCAGAACTCAAGAAATGAAAGGACATATTGCACTAGGTAAATCTGCTGCACATTACCTCTTTAAAGTGTTCAAGAGTAAAGATGTCAGTGTGAGGATTAAAATGCACCTGGCTCAAGCTATGGCATTTTAAATAGCCTCATATGCATGTGAAAGCCAGACAATGAATAAAAAAGACTACAAAGGAATAAATGCATTTGAATTATGGTGTTGGAGAAGAGTTTTTAAATTACAATGGGCTGCCAGAAACACAAACAAATCTGTGTTGGAAGAAGTATAAGCTGAAGAAATAGATAGGTTTATAGTGGGACAACACTAGTAAGTTATGCTCACCATGGAATGGTCAATCATTCAAAAGCAAAATGGCAACATTTTCGTAAGAACAAAGTTTAGAAGGTTTGGGAAGGTGGATGGAATGAAAATAGGAACCATAGGGAGGAAGCAGGATAATTGTTGTTGCATGGAAGGGTTTGTAATCACTGAGATGAAATAAAGTGAATGTAAAGTTGATGATCTCGTCTATAAACCTTCACTCAATTCTCAATAAAAAAAAAATTTTTAATTAAAAAAACAAAAAAAGCATAGGCAGAATGCTCCTTAGAAGCCAGAATGTCAAAACTTTGCCTCTCATACTTCAGACATGTTGTTATCAGGAGAATCCATTCCCTGGAAAAGAATATCATGCTTGGTAAAGTGAAGGGCCAACAAAATAGAGGAAGACCCCAAATAGATGGACTGACACAGTGGCAGAAGGACTGAACTCAAGGGTAACAATTGTGAGGATGGCATAGGACACTGTCTATTTAAGCCACCTAGTTTCTGGAAATTGGTTACAGCAGACCTAGGAAACACGTTCACTGATATTATTTCAAAACCAGTCAAAATAAGAATCTTTCCATTTTGCTACTGAACCACTCAAAGCTGTGCCTGCCCAACAACCAGGCTTATCTTTCCCTTCTCTTGTCTTTTCTCTCCTTTTCTCTCTTCTTGTTCTCCTTTATTTCCCTCCTTCATCTCATCCTCCTCCTCCTATTTGGAGTCTTTAAATCCCCAATAGAAGAACTCCTGGGGTTTTGGGTTAAGGCCTCTATGTTTTCTGTTCATTCTTCTCTGTAAGAAACAGTACTTGGCTTTCTACTAACTAGACCCTGGAGAAACTAAGTGCATAACTAAGGGGCATCAAATGACCACAAAAGCCAAGCTTTCCATCACAACCTGAGTGATATCTGATTCATCAAAAACATTAAACTGCATGAATAAAGCAGATTTCCAATGTAAAATAACATGGTACATTTGAGATAAAGACAGGGCAAGTCAAGGAGATAGAAGGAAACTGCATGAGCAGATATCTTACATTTAATGTCTGCTTCTAGTGCTTTGCTTCCTCTGCCTCAATACACATCTATATCTTCATATTGAACAACCTTCAACAAGTTAATGGGGAAGAACAGGAAGGAAAACTGATTTACAAATGAATCTGTGTAATATAATGACACTGGATATAAGTAGATAGTCACTGTCGTACAGTCCGAAGCAAAAGTGGCTTGAAAGGTAGTAACAAAGGGAAAACTTCCCTGAAACGGAGTAATGGAGTAACTTCAGGTGATTCATCTAGCTGCCCACTTTGTGAAGAAGAGATTTCCTAAAGTACAAGTCTACATTGATTCATGAGCAGTGAACAGTGCAGAACTTGGATGAACAAGTCTGAAAAGTCAACAACAACAAAATCTCTTGGAGGAAAGTACATGGATGGATCTCTAGAAAAATATTTCTCTCACATTTAAATATGCACCAAGAACATCTACAGTAGAGGAATCTCTCAATTACCTGGTGGGTGCAGTGATCCATCTTGCGGATGTCACTCAGTATCTTTCCCTAAACACATCAGTGTATACATACCTCATAAGCTCATGGACAAGGTAACTATACCATCAGTGATCAGAATGTGCATAAACTCAATAATATGGCCTTCTTTTCACCAAGTCTGATCTGGCTGTTGCCACACCTGATTGTCCAACCTGGCAACGTGAGTGGTCAATGTTGACTCCTCAATGTGGCACTATTCTCTTACTATAGACAACACTACCACCTAGTGGCATGCTGAATTAGAATGGACCCTTTCTAAAATGAAGAGCAATCTTCATAAGTATTATGCCCCCCCTGGCCATAATACTTCTAGCAGCAACACTATTCATTGATTTACAAAATGCCTTATAGATGGCATTCCACGTGGCATTTTACATATTACCCACAATTAGGTTCACATTTTATGGACTTATCTTACCATATGCCCATATCACAGAATTAATGGTTTGATAGAAGGTAAAGGTTCAGTTTTGTTCTTTTGAGGTGAAACTTCTATCCTGTTGTTAGGTGGCATCAAGTCATTTCCAACTCATAGTGACCCAATGAGAATAAAACACTGCCTGGTCAACCATTCATTCTGTAGAGAAAGAGAAAAGTCCCTCCCTCATGTCCATTATATTGGGAACAAGCCACAACACCAAGGAAACATCCTTTCAGTTAATTGGCTGCACATAGCCAATCATCAAAGAGTTAACTATATTATTCAGTTGTGCTTGTTAGTAATCGCTTGCATGAGCCCTGGATATCCACAGATAAATGTAAAAACCTTCCCTAAAAGCCGAGACTGTAAATTCCAAAAAGGCAAAGTTTCCCACCACCACCACCCCCCCCAAAAAAAAAAAGCTAAAGAGGATAGAGAGAAACACTGTTAACTGATGATGTATGGAGGGGATTATTATCAATGTAATGAAACAAGTCATATGAATGGTTGAATGTGAAACTGATGATGTGCCCTGTAAA
>NW_006408560.1:21252998-21256143 GCF_000296735.1 Chrysochloris asiatica
TATGGAGGGGATTATAATCAATGTAATGAAACAAGTCATATTAATGGTTGAATGTGAAATTGATGATGTGCCCTGTAAACTTTCACTCAATCCACAATAAAAACCTTAAAAAAAAAAAAAAAAGAGTTAACTATGCCTGTATTAGGTTTCATCACCATGGGAATAAGCACATCTCAAATGCTAAACCTCTGGAAATCCTGGCCTAGTCAAGTTAACAAAAAAACCCTAAGCATTACAACTACCCAAAGCAATCTACAGATATAAAACAAATACAGATTCCAACATCATTCTTTGGAAAAAATGAACACTGACTTTATATGGACAGTAGAGAGACTTCAGATAAGCAACAAACAGTTTAAGAAGAAGAACAAAGGTGGAGGTTTCTCACTTCCTAATCTCAAAATTTGCTACACAGCCACAGTGGTCAAAACAGGCTGTTACTGGTACAACAGAAGATACGTAGATCAATGGAACAGAATTGAGAACCCAGAAGTAAATCCATCCGCATACAATCTGCTGATCTTTGACAAAAGGCCAAAACACATTAAATGGGGGAAAGATAGTCCCTTCAACAAATGATGTTAGCAAAACTGGAAATCCATTTGCAGAAGAATGAAACAAAACCCATAATTTACACCATATTAAAAAAAAAAAAAAAAGCCCAACGTGGATTAAAGACCTAAATATAAAACAAAGAACTATAAAGGTCATCAGTGAAAAAAATAGGGACAAATTTAAAGGCCTCTAATACATGGCCTAAGGAGCTGTGATAGCGTAACGGTAGTGAGTTGGGCTGCTAATATCAAGGTCA
Organism: Chrysochloris asiatica; assembly: GCF_000296735.1. Lineage (NCBI taxonomy): Eukaryota > Metazoa > Chordata > Mammalia > Afrosoricida > Chrysochloridae > Chrysochloris > Chrysochloris asiatica. The sequence goes on from NW_006408560.1 coordinate 21,253,810, forward strand.
GCAGTTCGAAACTACCAGCAGTTCCGTGGGAGAGAAATGAGGCTTTCTGCTCTCGTAAAGATTTACAGCTTCGAAAACCTTATACCAGATCACTCTGAGTCGGAACCTACTCCACGACATATAACCACCACCACCACTGATACATGGCATAAATACACTACTAAAAATTTCTAAAAATCCCACAAGCAGAATAAGACAAAATAGATGACTGTGACCTCCTAAAAATTAGACACTTATGTGCACCAAAAGATGTCACCAAAAGAATGAAGAGGGATCCAACAGACTGGGGAACATTTTTTTACACCAAAATGTCAGACAAGAGACTAATCTATAAACGTTATAGAAAACTAGCCAGTTCAAATCACAAGGTCAGCCATTCAAACTCACCAGCCACTCCTTAGAAACTATATACAGGGTTGCTATGAGTCGGGATTGACTTGATGACACTTAACAACAACAACCATCTCTACAAGAAAAAGACAGCTCAATTTAAAAATGAGCAGAGAACATGAACAGACACTTCAACAAAGAAGACATTCAGGCAGTCAAAAAATATGAAGAAATGTTCACGATCCTTAGTCATTGGTGGTGGTAGTGGTTGTGTGTGTGCTGTGGAGTCGGTTCTGGCTCATACTGACGCTGTATAGGGTTTCCAAGGCTGGAAATATTTGCAGGAGTAGAAAGCCTTATCTTTCTCCTGCAAAACAGCTGGTAGTTTTGAACTTCTGACTTTGAGGTTAGCAACCTGACTCATAATCACTACACTACCAGACCAACTTCATTAGTCATTGTTGTTAAGTGCCGTCAAGTCAGTTCCGACCCATAGCGATCCTGTATAGGGTTTCCAAGGAGCAGCTGATGAGTTTGAACCACCAACCTTGCAGTTCAAACAACTTTTCAGTCTGATGCATTAGCCCACAGCACCACACCAGGACTCCTATTAGAGAGATGCAAATCAAAACAACAATGAGATATTATATCACACCAGCATTAATAGTAAAGTACCAAAAAAAAAAAAAAAAAAACACAGAAAACAACAAATGCTGGTGAGTGTGTGGAGAGACTGGAACACTCCTACACTGCTGGTGGGATTGTAAAATGGTTCAACCACTCAGGAAAATGGTATGGTGCTTCCTTAGAAAGTTGGAAATAGAAACACAGCATAACCCAGAAATTCCTCTACTTGGTATATATCCACAGAAATAAGAGCCAGGACACATCTATCTTAATTGTAGCACTATTCAAAATAGCAAAAAATATGGTGACAACCTAAATGCCCATCAATGGAAAAATAGATTTTAAAAAACTGGTACACATACATGCAGTGGAATACTATGCAACACTAAAGATGAATCTTCCAAAAAGCTTATAACATAGATGAAACTGGAGGACACTGTTGTTGTTGTTGTTGTTGTTGTTGTTAGGTGTCATCGAGTCAGTACTAACTCATAGTGAATCTATGCACAACAGAACGAAACACTGCCCAATCCTGGCCTAACCTCACTATTGTTGCCATGCTTGAGCCCATTGATGCTGTCACTTTGCCAATCCATCTCGCTGGGGGTCTTCCTCATTTTCTCTGACACCCCACCTTACCAAACATGATATCCTCCTCCAGCGACTGGTCCCTGCTGACAATATGTCCAAGTATCAGAAATTGTCAAAAATGAAATGGAATGCATAAACATCGATATCTTAGGCATTAGTGAGCTGAAATGGACTGGAATTGGCCATTTTTAATCTGACAACCACATGGTTTACTATGCAGGGAATGACAAATTAAAGAGGAATGGTGTGGCATTCATTGTCCAAAAGAACATATCCAGATCAGACATGAGGTACAACGCTGTCTGTGATAGGATAATATCCATGCACCTTCAGGGAAGACCAGTTAATACCACTATTATTCAAATTTATGCACCAACCACTAAAGCCAGTAAGGATGAAATAGAATTCTACCCACTTCTTCAATCTGAAATTGATCAAACATGCAATCAAGATGTATTGCTCATTACTGGTGATTGGAATGCAAAGGTTAGGAGCAAAGAGGAAGGACCAGTAGTTGGAAAATACATCCTTGGCGATAGAAATGATGCTGGAGAACGCATGATAGAATTCTGCAAAACCAATGATTTGTTTATTTCAAATACCTTCTTTAGTCAGCATAAGAGATGACTATACACATGGACCTCACCAGATAGAATACATAGAAATAAAATTGACTACATCTGTGGAAAGAGAAAATGCAAAAGCTCCATATCAACAGTGAAAACAAGGCCAGGGGCAGATTGTGGAACAGACCATCAATTACTCATAATTGGGTTTTTCAGTTTG
>NW_006408560.1:21257685-21272679 GCF_000296735.1 Chrysochloris asiatica
GGTATTTTCAATAACCTCATATGCATGCGAAAGCTGGGCAGTGAACAAGGAAGACCGTAGAAGAATTGATGCCTTTGAATTATGGTGTTGGAGGAGAATATTGAAAGTGCCATGGTCTGCCAAAAGAACCAATAGATCTGTTTTGGAGTAAATGCAGCCAGAGTGCTCCTTAGAGGCCAAAATGGCCAAACTTCGTCTCTCATACTTTGGACATATTGTCAGCAGGGAACAGTTGCTGGAGAAGGATATCATGTTTGTAAGATGAAAGGTCAGAAAAAAATAGGAAGACCTCCAAAGAGACGGATTGGCCAGGTGGCAGCATTGATGGACTCAAGTGTGGCAACAGTAGTGAGGTTGGCCCAGGATCAGACATTGTTTCGTTCTGCTGTGCATAAGGTCGCTATGAGTCGGTGCTGACTCGATGGCACCTAACAACAGCAACAACAACAACCAGAGAAGCAGTGACACCAGAGATGGAGATAGAGATGATGGCGTGGAGAGACTGAGCAGCTGAGGACTCTAGACTCATGGAAAGAGAAAGGCTGTATGCTGGCAGCCAGGAGACTAACTTCCAGAATATGCTCTGTGGTTGTTTAAATGATTATGTATCCCTGAATGTTTTTTTTAATACATGCTCTATAGAGTAGACATGCATTACATGGGTGATGGGGCAGGCAATATACAACTGCAGAGAGGTTGGCAGAGGAAAGATGGGGGTGGCAGAAGACACAGGGCGGAATGCAGTGGTTGGGGTGAATAGAGGTAAATGCTGTTAACTGTTGGTGTATGGAAGGGATTGCAACCACATAATAAAGCAAAGCATATGATTTGTTGAATGTGAAACTGATGATCTGCTCTGTAAACCTGCACTCAATTCACAATAAAAAGTTTAAAAGAAAGTTTATCTCACCAAATTAATAAATATACATATATGTATTTAAATTTAAAAATAAAAGAAAGAAAACCTTTTCACTTTTTTATCTTTTTATAAACATTAATCTCCTACAATATTTGTGCTTTTGTGATTGACTAATTTCACTCAGCATAATGGCGCTTAATAACAACAACGTCCTCGAGGTTCAACCATGTTGTGAGGTGTTTCATAGATTTACCAGTATTCTTCAACATTTTCTAGTATTCCATTGTGTATACGTACCAAAGTTCTATTGGTGGACATTTAGACTGTCGCTGTCTTTTTGATATGTCTCTTGTAGACAGCATGGTGAAGGATCCTTTTTTCTTATCCATTCTGCTCTCTATATCTCTTCACTGGTACATTAGGTGTGATTATCAATAGGTATGAATTGGTCTCTTGCTGTCATTTTTCATGTGCATGTTTGTGCGTGTGTGTGTACGTGATGTTGCTGGATTCTTTGTTCCACATAATTTTCTATGCTGAGTTCATTTTGCTTGTGGGTTTTCTTTTCATTTTCATTTCTGATTTTTGTCTTTCTGATTTTTGTCTTTTTATTTTGATTACAGGTGTATTTTTCTTTGAGGTTACCCTGTAATTCATTAACTTTTTCCCTCTTAACACATTCTGCTTTGTCTTGAAATCTACTTGACTTCCTTGCCATTTGGAAGTTCTGTATCTACACTATTCCCTCTTTTTGTTTTGTAGTTGACTCATTATACACTGATATCTCTGGTTCCCTATTTTCAGTCTTGTAGGTTTGCTTTGCTTCTATATCTGGATTGAGTTCTTGATGGAGTTGTCATGTATGTAATCTCAGGTCATTGTCTGCTGTTGTTGGTTCTCATTCCAAAGAATACCCTTTAGCATTTTTTGTAAAGTTGGTCTGATCATTACAAATTCCTTTAACTTCTGTGTATCAGGAAATGTCCTAATTTTACCTCTGTATTTGAGGGAAAGCTTTGCTGAGTATATGCCTCTTGGTTGGCTTTTTTTTTTTTCTTTCTTTCAGAGTTTTGTATATGTCATCCATTGCCTTCTTACCTGCATGGTTTCTGCTGAGAAATGAGAGCTTAATCTTATTGGTTTTCTTTGTAGGTTAACTTTTGGGTTTTCCCAAGCTGTTCTCAGGATTCTTTCCTTGTCTTTAATTTTGGAAAGATTGACTATGAAATATTTTGGTGATTTTCCTTTGGGATCTATCCTGTTTGGGGGATCATTCAGCTTCTTGTGTGCTTACCTTCTCATCTTTCATATTGTCTGGGAAGTTTTCTTACAACTCGACAACTTTTTGTTGTGTCTTCCTGTTCTAGAATTCCAATCACCCATAAGTTGTCCCTCTTCATGGTGTCCCACAAACACTTAGGCTTTCTTTAGATTTTTTCACTCTTTTTTCTGATGGTTTTTCTGGAATACTAGTATTGAGAGATTTATCATCAAGTTCACTAAGATGTGCTTCCATTGGTTCTAATCTTCTCCTTTGCTCTTTCAATGCATTGTCCATTTCTAAAATCTTAGTATCAATCTTCTGGATTTCTAATTTCAGATTTTGTATTGTTTCATAATTTGTATTTATTTTGTCTGTTTGTTTTTGCAGCCATTTCCTGAATACTTCGAAGGTGTTTTCTGTGTTCTCCTTAATTTTCTCAATCTTTCTGTCAATATGTTTAAGGTACCTAAATATCATTCTTTTTAATTCTTTTTCAGTTAGTTCCATTACCTTTTTTCCTCAAAAGTGTTTTCTGTCTCCATATCTTGGTCATTTACTTGGGCTATTCTCTCTTGTTTCTTCATGTGAGCTAAAATTCTCTGTTGTCTCTGGCGCTTTGAGGGGTTGTGTTTGTGAAAACAAATGGTGCAATTGTTGGACCCAGAAGGGAGAAATCTCTGGTGGGTTCCTGCAATCCAAGGAGTTCATTAGGTGGTTGTAGAAGGGATGTGTTAGTAGAGTTCCTAGCCCTAGGTAGAGTTTTCATTGGCCTCAATGTTATCTATGTTGTTGTTGTTAAGTGCCATCGAATCGGTATTGACTCATAGAGACCCAATGCACAACAGAAGGAAACAATGCCTGGTCCTGAGTCAACCTCACAATTGTTGCAACGCTTGAGCCCATTGATGCTGACACTTTGCCAATCCATCTCACTGGGAGTCTTCCTCTTTAAGGGCATTCAATCCAGGAGTAGTCTGTAGGGGTCCATGTTGGAACTGGTTTCAGTGTCTGTTAGGATTACAGGGAAGATGTGGGCAGGGTGAGTGGTTGAATACTGGTCTGGTTGTTCTGCAGGTTTGTAATCTGGAGCCAGGTCTACCTGACACCAGGTACCAAGGCAGTGCAGTCTGTTCCGAACTCACACTGCCATGGCTTCCAAACACGTGAACTCCCAGAGAACAAATTCTGCGCTGGAGGTGGATGAGGGTGTGAGCTGGCCACATCTCTGGTCACCAGGAGATAGTGGTTTTAAAAAAAAAGTCTCACCTTTTCCATTGTCTGCCAGAATCTGCTTTGCCAGGCAACCCTTTGCTGAGTCTGGCCAGCCATTCAGCAATGAGTCTTCCTCTCTCACCATCCCTGCTTAGCCTTTCCTCCAAGTGAGCACTCCATCACCTCTCTAACTTTTCTTCTGAAGTTCAGGGTGGCAGAATTTTCATTTATATCTGTTTTATTTTGTCTCTTGTATCTTTGTTGTAGATGGTATGTATAGTGCATCTGCCTCCACATTTCAATTATTAATGGGTGTTTAAGCTGTTTCTCCTCATTTTGAGTTGTGTTTCATCACAAATGAAGGTCCTGAAAACTCTACTGCATTCATGTCACCACAGTCAACTTTACTTTGGGGAGGCAGCTCTTCCCCAGTAGTATTTTGAGTATCTTCCAACCTCAGAGGCTCACCATCTGACACTATATCTGACAATAATCTGGTGCTGTTCATGATGTTTTGTCTTCCAGCACTTTATCTGCCAATGATCCACTGTTATTCATAAGCTTTTCAGTGGCTAACTATTCAGAAGTAGTCTGCCTCTCCTTCCTAGTCTGTTTTAATCTGGAAGCTCTGTTCAAACCTGTCTACCATGAGTGAACCTGATGGTATTTAAAATACAGTGGCATAGCTTCCAACATGCCACAGAAACACACAAACCCACCAGAGTACGACAAACTGTCAGAGAAGTGGTGGAAACTTCTGTCCTACTGGACACAAAATATTGGTGGTGTGATCTTTCCATCAATAGCCTGAATGCACAGTTTTGGGAATCAAGGGGATAGAAATGAAATTACCCCTATTAACACTGTACCAAATAATACACTGAAGGAATATCTACTTTGTATTCCCACAACTTTTGATCCAATAGAGTTAGAGGTCGTGGTATGTCGGTGCATTTCAAAGAATGCTTCTATCTGGAATAATGGTTCTACTAATTTAAAAGCTGAGATTCTTCCCTAGCCTTTTAGTTCCTTGCATTAATGAATCAACAAGAGTTACTGTACAGGTGGAGAGATTTATCCTGATTTCTAAGGAAATTACATTGCTGATAATCAGTGGAGACAAGGAAGACACCTATGTCTTGTACTCTTGGTCAACAGTCCTTGTCAATGAAAAAGTGCAACAATGCAGTAATAATGAGACCTCAATAGCTCACATGCAACAATAATGAAGAATTGAGTTACACCACCAGTTAGAGAACCCTTTCTAGCTGAGATGTTGGCAGAAGGGAAGAAAAACCAAGGATAGGAGAAAAAAAGAGGTTATGATAGTCAACTAAGTCCACATGGCTAGCTACAGAAGCAACAATAACTACAGAAACTATGTTTTGTGTCAATTAATTGCTTCCTTGATTCTTTTCCCCTTGGTAACATATAGAACAAGGAGCCATGGTAGTGTAATGGGTTATCAGTTGGGCTACCAACCGCAAGGTCAGAAATTCAAGTCTACCAGCCACTCCATGGTAGAAAGATGAGACTTTCTACTCCTATAAAGATTTACAGCCTTAGAAATGTTATACAGATTCACTGAGTCAGAACCGACTCAAGGGCAAACATTCACAACCACCATCACCTTATCGGATTGTGAACCAGAGCATTGGTGAAACAGTGGTTAAGCACTAGGCTGCTAACTAAAAGGTCAATGGTTTAAACCCACCAGGAGAAAGATGTGGTAGTCTGCACCCATAAATATTTACACATTTGTAGTCTTGGAAACTCTTGGGGCAGTTTTACTTTTTCCTGTAAGGACACTATGTCAGAATAGACTTGATAGCAGTGGGTTTGGTTTGGATGTTTGGACCGTATATGAAAAACATTGGTGCCAGCTAATTTATTGTTTCACATGAGGGTATGACTGAATTCTTATCACCTCCATAAATGATATGAAAGTGTGGGACAGTGTGTGTCCTATGGGTTGGAAGCATTAAATTTTCATTTGAACAAAGGAAAAAAATAATATTGATGAACAAAATCAGTGGACTGTGCTGGATACTTTTCTGATTTAGCAATTTACGATCCATTGCCCACAATTCTCCTACTGCTTGATTGCTCAGGAAACTGATCATTAGGAATACATTCATGCAATCCCTAGTGCTCTGCTTCCAGTTGGGCTTAGCCATTAAGAGGTACTGACAAGATCTAGTAGCAGAAGGACAATGAGGGTAATAACTCCCCAGATTCCCTCCTGCTAGCTTGCCATGAGTTCACTACATTCCTCTACCAAAAACCAAGTTCCTGTATGGCATATTTAGTCTATATTTGCTTCTACTGGGGCTCCTGTAACTGTACCCTCCCCTATGCCCTTCAGTCCTAAGACTACTAACTGTTCCCTAATGTTAACTCTGGGACACTACACATTTCTTGGTTACTCTTGGTGCCTGTGTGCCATGGAGTTGGTTCCGACTCATAGCGACCCTGTACAGGATTTCCAAGGCTATAAATCTTTATGGGAGCCGAACGCCTCATCTTTCTCCCACGGAACAGCAGGTAGTTTTGAAATGCTGACCTTGCGGTTCGCAGCCCGATTCGTAACCACTACGCTACCAGAGCTTCAAATCTTAGTCCATAGTCTTTTTATTGAACTCCAGTTTTTCTGTTTGAGTTTAGTGTGAATTTCTTCTAGAACCCTGAATTAGGAGAGAGAGACACACACACTCACACACAGAAGGTAATCTAAGTGAACAGATGGAATCAAAGAGTAAAAAGAAGAGGAAGAACAAATCAATAAAGAATAAAGGATTATTAATGAGCAAGAAAAGAATAGAAAATATTGACAAAAAAAAGTAAAAACACTGGCAGTGACCAACCCACTAGCTTATAAATCAAGTTTTAAAAGAACAACCATTCTGCATTTTTTTTAATTGAACATTTTAAAAAGATTTTTCTCTTTTGCCTTCAGATGCCAAAGCCTAGAACCTCATGATTTCTGTGCTATAGAACATAAATAAAATTCTCTACTCCAGGACTTTTCAACAGTTGTTGTTGTTGTTAAGTACCATGGAGTCGGTTCCAACTCATAGCGACCCTGCACGGGGTTTCCAAGGCTGTAAATCTTTACGGGAGCAGAAAGCCTCATCTTTCTCCTATGGAACAGCTGGTAGTTTTGAACTGCCGACCTTGAGGTTAGCAGCCTGATTCATAACCACTATGCTACCAGAGCTCAACAGTTGTTGTTGTTGTTGCTGTTAAGTACTGTTGAGTAGATTTCAACCCATAGCAACCCTGTGTATTTTTTCTGATGAGCAGCTGGTGAGTTTGAAGTACCGACCTTGCAGTTCAAATGACTTTGCTGTCTCAACAGTAGCACTATTCATATTTCAGATAAGATTAATCTTTGTTGTCAGGACCTGTGCAATATAGGATGCTGAGCAGCGTTGTTCAACAGTAGTCCTCCCTTCTCCACACCAACGGACAACCAAAAATTTCTCCAGACATTGCCAAATGTTCCCTAGGGACACGGTTGCCATTGCCTTGAATATACTTAGGCTTAAAACATTCATTGCTTATCTGAAATTTAAATATAACAAGGCCTCCTGTATTTTTCTTTGCTAAATGTAACAACCTTACCTGAGTTACACCTCCATCTCCCACCTCCCAGACCATTTGAGATCCACTGCTCTCATCTGTCAGGAGCAATGGAGAAAAAGTGTGGTTATGAAGGTGGAGACAGTTATGGTCATATTGTTATCCACCAAGTGCTGGGTTGGTGTGACAGAAGCTAGTAAAGACACTCCAAGGTAAAGAGCAGAGGCATAACTTTATTGTTGGACTTGCAAGCTGGGGTTGTCGTTGTTAAGTGCCATCAAGTCACTTCCCACTCATAGCCACCCTATACAGGGTTTTCCAAGGCTTTTTAAATTTTTGTGGGAGCAGAAAACTTCATCTTTCTCTCACAGAGCAGCTAGTGGACTCAACCACTGACCTTGTGGTTCACAGTCCAACGCTTATCCTATGGAGCCACTGTGCTCTCCAAAGCTGGGGTTGTTATGTTATGTTCCATGGAGTCGGGTCCAACTCATAGTAAGCACTTGGTAAAATATAAACTGCTTTAAAATCCAAACAGGGGAAAGAGTGATTTATACAGGAGGGCTGGGAATTTCTTATGTATCACAAGTTTATCTATTTTATGTCACAAGTTTCGGCACAAGTAAACTACATACACAAACATTTTTTTTCAAGGAACATTTTTACCATTCCCTTCTGGAAAAATGCATTACCATGTATTTAATTATAAGCTATAACTATCATATATCAGTTATAGGCATTTTTTCTGAAAACAAAACATTTTTATCATAGTCTTAACTAAGCGTGATTCACAAAAGACAGGAGGAAGTGCTGCGAAAGCAGAAGAAGAAAGAGAAGACGGAAGTCTGCATTCAAACCCCTGTCTGTCACTTAGGCCTGCCAGGAACTGCCATTTCTGGTTACCCGCCAAGTGCTGATTAATAGTTTATGATCCATCTCTGGAGTCAGCAAACCTCTTGACTATTTGTTGTTATTGCTGTTTTAAGTTACAGTTACTGCTCTGATTTCACAGGGAAGAATACTGGGAAACTCTTTTGAGGGGTATTATGCATTCCTCTGCAGAAGATTTGCATTGCATTTAGAACAATACAGTATAAAATACCTGGTCCTATTTGCAACCCAGGACTGGTCAGTTATCCTGTTTGCTCAAATGAAACTCTGAGACGCAATTTGAACCCTTGCCATTTTATAATAAGAAACTGAAGGTGGGAGTCCAGAACTTGCCAGCCAGATAGACATACTATCCTCAGTGCAAAAAAATGGAATAATAAAGGAAATGGGTAGTTGTAGTCCTTGTTTTTTCTGCTAAGTCTAAGCATTAGTCATATTTTCTTCTTTAAGATGTTTCTGCTGAGGACTTTATTTGATTAGACAATAGGGGTGAGCTAGGTAGAATTAACATGAAATATTTTCCCTGCCCTTAAGTCTAATCCAGGTTCTCCAAGAAAGAGAAACCTAAATACATTCTGGGATTTCTGAGACTTAAAATTCCAAACCCAGAAAGTCCCAAGTGAAATTCACCAGAAGAGGTACTCTTTTAAAATACCCCTCAGAGTCTCAGCCAATTTTAAAAAGAATTCAAAGAACCTCAGAGTCACTTATTGATGCAAATTTACCATCCTGTCCTTCTTGTTAGCATCTCAGGTTTTCTGTCTCCACAGTTGAGAACTGGTTAAGATCCCAAACCACAGATCTCTTATGAGTAGAACTGGAGCACAACTGTCTCCGTTATTTCCTGGCTATAAATGTACCTTCTGTGAGTTCCATATCCTTCCCAATCAAAGACAGAGAAATCCCCACACTGCCTGGGATTGCCCTCTGGGAAGGATCCTCCTCCTCTTCCTCTTTCTCTTCCTCTTCCTCTTTCTCTTCCTCCTCCTCCTCCAACGCAGTGCTGGGAAACAAGCAGAGGAAGAGACAGCACTGAGGTAGAACCAGCAAACTCTTAATGGTCAAATCCCTGGAATCTTTGGTCCTGATCCTACTTGGCTTTGCCACATGCTTCCATATTATTTCTCCCACAAAACCCTTGCCTACAGTGAATTCTGAAATAATACTCTGTCTCTTGGTTTCTTTTCTACCTCACTTAGTATTCATTCTCTATTCCCTGTGCTGACCTCTCTTCCTCTGCCTGTGGTGGTTGTTGTCAAGTGCTGTTGAGTCAGTTCCGACCCATAGTGACCTGTATAGGGTTTCCGAGGAGCAGCTGGCGAGTTTGAACCGCCTACCTTGTGGTTCAAACTGACCTTGCAGTCCAGTGCATTATCCCACAGTGCCACGCCAGGATGCTAGCCCCTGAGTATTATTCCTCAAGACTCAGGCCGCATTTCACTCTCCCTGTTACAACTCATCTTCTCCTGTGACTCTAACTGCTATCTACATACCAATGACTCCAAAATCTCTGACACTAGGTTAGATTTTCTCATGTTTGAAATGTCCATATCCAATAGCCAGCTGGATGTTGCCACATATATGTCTCACAGATAAATCAAACTCCACCTGAGCAAAATAAAATGATCATTTGTTGATTTCTTACCTTTCTTCATCTTGTTATCCTATCTTGATTAATTGATAGCACTCAGTCATCCAAAACAAAAACTTAAAGTAATTTTAGTCTTCTTCACTGTGTATCTCCCATAGTCATCTATTGATCATGAATTACTAGTTTCATACCACCGATTGGTCAAGAGGCAACATCGATGGACTCAAGCATGGCAACAGTATCATGAGGTTGGCCCAGGATCGGGCAGTGTTTGTTCTGCTGTGCATAAGGTTGTTATGGGTCGGTACCGTTTCAATGGCACCTAACAACAACAACAACAACATGTGTCTCTGTGAGTTAATGCACCAGACTGCAAAGCCATCTGAACTGCAAAATTGGTTGGAACCAACTCGATGGCACTTAACAACAACAATGTGACTCTGGAACGCATCCATGCACATCCATCGTTATTAGAATACCCTCATTCAGGTCCTTGATATTTCATATATGGGCCTTTGCATTTGTCTCATAACTGATTTCTTTGCCCCTAATTTTCTGCTTTTGAATCCAGGTCCTTCCTCCACACTACAACTAGACTGATCTTTATAAAAGCAAAGCATTCAGGTCACTGTTGTATTCAAAGTTCTCTAAGGATTCTCATCAATCAACATATAAACTCAAAATCCATAACATAATTCAAAAGCCTCTCCTTGCTATATAATTCCAGAATCGACTCCTTCTTTTACCCAAAATATACCCTATGCACCAAAATTATAAAACCACTCACTGCTCCCTCAACACATTTTTTAAAACCTCTGGTTTTAAACATGCTGCTCAGTTGTGCTTAAATACACAACTCTACCTCTAGCTAAGGAGGTCTGGTAGAGGTTAAACGTTTGGCTGCCTGCCCATAGGATGAGGTTAGAACCCTCCAAGTGGCTCTGTGGGAAAAAGGCCTCGTGGCTGCTCCTGTAAAAACAACTGACTCAAAAACCCCATGGGGCAGTTCTACTCTGTCACATGGGATCATGGGATCACTGTGAGTTGAAATTGACTTCACAGAACCTGACTACATCTGTAATTATTTTTTGAACTCCATACATCTTGTGAGATTCAATACAATTTCCTAGAAAATCCATTATTTGCCACTAGCAGTTAAAAAAGGAGCTCTGGTAGCATAGTGGTTACAAATCGGGGTGCTAATTTCATGGTCAGCAGTTCAAAACTACCAGCTGTTCCATGGGTGAAAGATGAGGCTTTCTTCTCCTGTAAAAATTTACAGCCTCTGAAACCCTGTTACAGGGTCGCTATGAGTCGGAACCAATTCCATGGCACATAACAACAATAGCAGAGTTAAAGGACTCTTGATATGGTGCTGTAGGATCAGCACTAGACTGCTAGCCTCAAGATCAGTGGTTCAAATCCACCAGCCACTCCTCGGAAACCCTATACAAGTTCGCTATAAGTCAGAACCGACTTAACAGCATTTAACAACAGCAACAGCAGAGTTCAAAGAAGCCCTGGGAGCATAATGTAATGTGAGCTGGGCTGCTAACTGCAAAAATAGCAGCTCCAACCTATCAGCCACTCTGTGGAAGAGAAATGAGGCTTTCTGCTCCCATGAAGATTTACAGCCTCAGAAACCCTCTACAGGGTCCCTATGAGTTGAAACCCACTAGATGGCACACCACCACCACCAACAGTAGCAGCAGAGTTAAGAAAACTGTTATTCCCATAGTCCCTTATTTATGTTTTTATTTTATTTCACACCACATGAAATTGCAATTATGCACTTCCATGTCTGCTCCACTCAATCTGATCTCTATAGGGAAAGACTATGTATAACACCTAGTACACTGCTGTTGTTGTTAAGTGTCATTGTAAGAAATGGTGGCCATACCTCTGATACTGCCTCAGTCCCTCTTGGTTATGAGGTCACCAATGAGTTATCACGAGTACTTACTGACAAAGGCTCAAGAAATCCAATCTGTACTCATTTTAATAAAAGAGCTTTTTTTATTCCATTTTGCAAATTCAGGCGCTAAACCCAGAAGACATGGACAGATGAACAGATTCTTTCCCCCTCCCCCAATTCAGTCTGCTCACATACCCTAGATGCATAGGCCATTGTTGCTAAGTTAATCAACTATCTATGTCTGGTCTACCAATTTTCCCAGACCCCCTATTTCTAAAGATAAACCATCTTGAGAATTTATTTCTCACACCATCGAGTTGACTCTGACTCTTAGAGATCCTGTATAGGGTTCCCGTGGAGTGGCTGATAGATTTGAACTACCAACCTTGTATATAACAATCCAGTGCTTATCTTACAGTGCCACACCAGGACTCCATCTTTCTAGAAGTATATATATATATATATATATACATATTCATATTAAAGAATATCTTCATGGCCTCAAAATAGGGAAATACTTCTTAAACAAAACAAAAGATAATTTGCATATTTGAAATAGTAATAAACTGAACTTGATTGAAAGAAAGTTAGTCTAGAAGACACCATAAAGAGAGTAAAAGGGTAAACCTCAAAGGCACACATCAGCACACGCTATCCAGTTATATATACACACACACTTGATCTCCCTGAAGACTCAAATGCTCAGTGTTGCAACCAGTGACTCTCATCCCAAAACAAAGGGTGCTGGTTCCTCTGTCATTATTAAACACCCTGAACTGGACAAATCCTACAATAAATTCTCCTGGAAAAGAAGAAACAGACAAATGCCTGGATATTTGTAGGAACTAGAAACAGCTGCCCTATGACCAGCCCAGAGATTCCTGACACCAAAGCTCTGGCCAAGCACTCCAGTCTGTGGGATGGAATCCAGATAATATGTGGCCAGTGGCTGGTGGACATGAGGGTGGAAGCAACTCCCCATTCTAGAGGCCACAGATAATCCAAAGAGCACCCTTGTCTACTTAAGGCTTAAAAGAATCATTAAACTCTACAAAAAGATCATCAACAAAGTAGAGTAAGAATAAACAACTACCAAATGTGACCATATGTTTCTGTTTACACATTTCTTATTCAATTACATCTGTTTGTCTTTTCCTAGAGCTACTTATATTTATTGAAATATCAAATGCAAATAGTAATGGCTTTTGTTTTCCCATCAAAACCTTAACTTCTGTGACTTTATTCTACTTAAAAGTATAGTCTCTTTAAGATAAATAGCTATCCTTCATAATAAAACTAATTTTTTCTCAACACTTTGCTGGTTCTCCTTTCCTATGAACATTACCCCACACTTCTTCTTAATTACTGTATACAGACGTGGACTCCTGGTGTGGCACTGGACTACAGACCACAAGGTCAGCAATTCAAACCCACCAGCTGATCCTCGGAAACCCTACACAGGGTTGCTATGAGTTGGCACTTAACAACAACAATATACAAAGCCATACAGAGTGGTTAACAATACAATGATTGCATTTGTAACTTGGTTCTGCTGTTTACATACCATATGACTCTCAGCAAGTCCCCCTAATCTCTCAGTGTTCAGTCTCCCAATCTGTTAAGTGGGGATATTATTCATCCTAATGTCAGATATTTCTCATGATGATTAAATGTCACAGAACCATGTCAAGTTTGTAGGAAAGAGGCTGTCACATTTGAAGTACTCAGTAAGTGTTAGAACTTGTTACTATTCCAATTTACCATCCTTTTCTCAATAGTACTGTGAAGAATTGATGACTGGGTTTAGGGAACAAATTCTTACACTGACCATTTGGTGAGTCATAGACCACAGGTATCACAGAGCCATCGTCAGTCCAACTGTCAGATGGGTATTTCACTGAGCATTTCTGCAGATGAAGTTGCAAGTAGTTAAAACAACGCTTGTTTTACAAGAGGAAAAACGCCTTAAAGCTGCTTCAAGTCGCTGCTATTAAAACGACTGTGCTTTTCTTTTTTTTTTTTCTTCTTAGCAAATGAAAGACCTTGAAGCTAGCTGTAGCTGCCTGAAACAATGCTCTTTGTGTGAGTTAAAGGCTGTCAGTGCTAACCCGTATTTACATCTTACTGCAGACTTTTGTTCTGACTCATAGTGACTCAGTGTAGGGTTTCTGAGGAGCGGCTGGTAAGCTTGAACCACCTATGTTGAGGTTCAAACTGACTTTGCCGTCCTGCCCATTAACCCGCAGCACCACCAGAACTCCTCCTGTAGGTTTTTTGTTGCTGCTGTTGTTAAGTGCCATCAAGTCAGTTCAGACCCATAGTGACCCTGTATAGGGTTTCTTAGCCAGCAGTAATTCACGCTCCAAGGGCTAGGACAGGAATGTGGGTTTTGTGAGGGGTTTTCCAAGAATATTAAGAGCCTAAGGTTGTCAGCTTGAAGACTAAAGTGCGCCTGACCCAAGCCATGGTATTTTCAACAACCTCATAAAGCATGAGAAAGCTGGACAGTGAATAAGGAAGACTGTAGAAGTACTGATGCTTTTGAGTTATGGTGTTGGAGGAGAATATTGAAAGTGCCATGGGCTGCCAAAAGAACCAAAAGATCTGTGTTGGAAGAAATGCAGCCAGAGTGCCCCTTGGAGGCCAGGATGGCCAAATTTCATCTCTCATACTTCGGACATGTCAGGAGGGACCAGTCACTGAAGAAGGATATCGTGTTTGGTAGGGTGGAGGGTCAGAGAACAAGAGGAAGACCCCCAGCAAGATGGATTGGCAAAGTGGCAACATCGATGGGCTCAAACATGGCAACAAAGGTTTAAGACTCTATGGATTGCAACCAACTCAAGGGCACTTATTAACAACAAGGTTTAAGATAGACTGAGGGTAAATATAGTAGTTTCTGCTCACAGACCACTGATTAAGAGACATCACAGGTACCCCAAAAGGGGCAATTGTTGTGGTTGTTGTTAAGTGCTGTTGAGTCAGTTCCAACACATAGTGACTCTGTATAGGGTTTTCAAGAAGCAGGTGGTGAGCTTGAACTGCTGGCCTTGCAGTTCAAATGGCTTTAGCATCTGGCACATTAACCCACAGCACTACACCAGGAATCCAATGTTGTTGTTGTTAGGTGCCATCGAGTCAGTGCCAACCCATAGCGACCTTATGCACAGCAGAATGAAACACTGCCCGATCCTGGGCCAACCTCCCTATCGTTGCCATGCTTGAGCCCATTGATGCTGCCACTTTGCCAATCCTGATGCCACTTTTTTCTTCATATAACCCAGCTTCTTGGATTATTTGCTCAGTTTACAGGTTGAATACGTATGGTAAGAGAATACAACCCTGTCGCATACCTTTCTTAATTTTTAAACCATTCAGTGTTCTCATGTTCTGTTCAAACAACTGCCTCTTGGTCCACGTACAGAATATTTCACAATGTTGTCCATAGCTTGTCATGATCCACACAATCGAAAGCCTTTGCATAGTCAATAAAGCACAGGTAAACATCCTTCTGGTATTCTCTGCTTTCAGCCAAGATTCATCGAACATCAGCAATGATATTCCTAGTTCCACAGCCTCTTCTGAATCTGGCTTGAACCTCTGGAACTTCGCTGTCAGTGTATGCTTTCAGCCATTTCTTTATTACCTTTTAGTAAAATGTTACTCACATGGGATATCAA
>NW_006408560.1:21272779-21273269 GCF_000296735.1 Chrysochloris asiatica
AAAAAAAAAAAAAAAGATTTCAATTTTTATTCCATCAATTTCTGGTGCCTTGTTCTTTGCCAATTCCTTCAATGCTCCTTGGACATCTTCCTTCAGTATCATTGGCTCTTGATCATATCCTACTTCTTGAAATGGTTGAACATCAACCATTTCCTTTTGGTACAGTGACTGTGTATTCCTTCCATTTTCTTTTTTCTTAATCTGGTCTTCCTTATTTATTGTCCAGCTTTTGCAAGCATAGTAATCGATAGCAAACCATTTTCCCCTCCCAGGAACTTGTCCTACAGTAGGAGAAGTGGTTAGTTGACCAGCAAAGAGGGGGTGAAGTTGCTGCTGTGAGGCTACTTTTTTTTTTTTAATAAATGTTTTATTGTGAATTGTGTGATACATGGGAGAACAGGAGAACATTACTTTTACATTCATTCCATCAGCTATCATTTCATTGGCATAGTTACCATCCCGTCCATGCATCCTCACCCAACCAAAGGGT
>NW_006408560.1:21274475-21282301 GCF_000296735.1 Chrysochloris asiatica
AAGTTTCAGTGTCTCTTCTGACATCCATTTTGATCTTTCTTTCTTTCTTTCTTTCTTTCTTTCTTTCTTTCTTTCTTTCTTTCTTTCTTTCTGTCTTCTTAATGACTTTTTGCTTTCTTCATGTATGATGCTCTTGATGTCATCTCACAACTCTTCTTGTCTTCAGTCTTTAGTGTTTAATGTATCAAATCTGTTCTTCAGATGATCTCTAAGTTCAGGTGGGATATAGTCAAGGTCATATTTTGGTTCTTATGGACTTGTTTTTATTTCCTTCAGCTTTAGTTTGAATTTGCATATGAGCAATTGATAGTCTGTTCAACAATCTGCCCTTGGCCTTGTTCTGCTGATGATATAGAGCTTTTCCATTGTTTCTCTCTGCAGATGTAGTCAATTTGATTTCTGTGTATTCCATCTGGTGAGGTCCATGTGCATAATTGTCTCTTATGCTGTTTAATGAAGGCATTTGACGATAGGATGAATGTGATAATACTTTCCCATGTAAACTAACACATAATTCACAATAAAAACTTAAAAAAGAAAAAAAGAAGGTATTTGAAATGAACAAATCATTGATTTTGCAGAATTCTATCATGCAATTTCCAGCATCATTTCTATCACCAAGGCTATATTTTCCAACTACTGATCCTTCTTCTTTGTTTCCAAACTTTGCATTCCAATCACCAGTATTGATCAATACATCTTGATTGCATGTTTGATCAATCTCAGATTGCAGAAGTTGGTAGAATTCTTCTATTTAATCCTCACTGGCTTTAGTGGTTGTTGCATAAATTTGAATAATAGTGGTATTAATTGGTCTTCCCTGTAGATGCATGGATATTATCCTATCACAGACAGCGTTGTACCTGACTGATCTGGATATGTTCTTTTTGACAATGAATGCAACACCATTCTCCTTCAATTTCTCATTTCCACCATAGTAAACCTTGTGGTTGTCAGATTAAAAGTGGCCAATACCAGTCTTTTTCAACTTGCTAATGCCTAAGATATCGATGTTTATGCATTCCATTTCATTTTTTACAATTTCCAATATTCCTAGATTCACACTTCATACATTCCATGTTCCAATTATTAATGGATGTTTACAGCTGTTTCTCTTCATTTTGAGTTGTGTCCCATCAGCAAATGAAGGTCCCACAGGCTTTACTCCATTTGTGTCATCACAGTCAACTCTACTTTGAGGAAGATGCTTTTCCCCAGTTGCATTTTGAGTGCCTTCCAACCTGAGGGGCTCATTTTCTGGCACTCTATCTGACAGTCTTTCTCTGCTATTTATAAGGTTTTCAGTGACTAAATATTCAGAAGTAGTTCATCACTCCCTCTTCCTAGTCTGTCTTCATCTGGAAGCTCATCTGAAACCTGTGTAACATGGGTGACCCTGCTGGTATTTAAAATACCCATGGCATAGTTTCTAGAATCATAGCAACTCACAAGCCAACACAGTATGACAAACTGATAGATGAATGGTGGAAGAGTCCGTAGTCAGACTTAATTAAATACCTTTCTCACCACTAAAGAAAGGACAGAGTCTTAGAAGAGGCTAAGATAGGAGCAGACCACCTCCACTAATGCAAATTATAGAACACTTTTACATGTGTATATATATTGTTTGGTTTTATGTCTTGCTATTTTAAAAATTGTGATACTATTGTAACAGAGTATATCATAAGGGAAACATAAACCTGTTTATTCTTATTCTTAAAAGCATTGATCCTCATTTCCATCCCTATAAATTTACATGAAGTTTATTTAAAGGGTGCTGTATAGAAAATTCATTTACTTTGATCAATATGTAATAAGGCCATCTGTAAATGTAGTAACATTTACAAAGTATGATATTTTCAGTAGCCTGTGAAAGCTGGACAGTGAATAAAGAAAACTCTAGAAGAATTCATGTGTTTGAGTTATAGTGTTGGAGAATTTTTAATGTATCACAGAGTGCCAAAGAACAAACAAATCTGTGTTGGAAGAAGTACAGTCAGAATGTTCATTAGAAGCCAGGATAACCAGACTTTGTCGCTCATACTTTGGATATATTAGCAGGAGATACCAGTTCCTGGAGAAGGCCATTTATGCTTGGTAAAGTGGAGGGTCAGTGAAAAAGAGAAAGACCCCCAACGAGATGGATTAGCACAGTGGTGGCAGTCACGGACTCAGGTTTAGCAACAGTTGTGAGGACAGCACAGGACCCGACAGTGTTCTGTTCTGTTGTGCGTAGGGTCGCTATGAATCAGAGCCGACTGGACGGCCCCTCACTACATTAAACTACAAAAACCGCAGTTTTGTCATCTGCAGTTAAAATATAAAATTGGGCAACAGGAGTGTGCAGGGCACAGCTAACTTCTAAGTAGCCACCTCCACGAACAAGGTAAACAGCTAGGGACCAGACTAAATAAATAAAAATTAAAAAGCTTAATTCCCACTCTGTGGCAGCATGCAGCTCAGCTCACAACTAAAAACTGCCAAGTTGAGTGAAACTGAGAGGACTAGAGAGAAAGGGAGTAGAAGCAACAGAAAACAAACAAACAAGAAAACCACAGCAGCTTCTGGAAGCAGAAGCCTGAATACCAACACTGCCTTCTAGGTCCGACTGACTTGCCCTCTTCATGAAGTGCCCCTTGCCTCCAGTGGACCCCACCAGTCCCTAGAGATGAGAGGTGAAATCTAAAGTCATCCACAGGTCTGAGCCCTACAGGGGAACTAGAGACTCCATGTAGAAAGTCACAATTGATTGGTCTAAAACAAACAAGTCTGAATTTGATTAATTCAGGAGCAGAACACACCCTTATCTTTAGAAACATTGAGTAGTTTTAAGGCCATTCCCTTGGCAGAATACATTCCAAGGGTAGATTCTCTGTAGAAAGATTCCAACTGCTAGTAAAAGCAATTGAAGCAGTCCCAAACATAACTTCTCTGTTAAAACTATTAGTTGTGTTGTTGTTGTTGTTGTTGTTGTTGTGTCTGCCGTTGAGTCGATTCCAGCCCATAGACCTGACAAATGTACTGTGTTAGACCTGGCTAATGCATTTTTATCAGCCCTTTAGCACCATCTGCACAGGACCAGTTTAATGACCTGACCAGTGATCACCCAATGTGCACTTCCCTTGTGAGTGATCCTTCCAAATGGAAGATCATGGCAGGCTTGTGGGGATCTGCTCCAAGACCATTCCCTCTTCTCACTATTTTCCAATGGGACTGTCATTAGGTAGCTCCTCACCCCCTCCAGGTTCTGATGCAGTAAAGAGTCTTTGTCCCCCTTACGGTACAGCTGCAGACTATAAAACCACTTTGCTGCAGTTTGGATTGGTGCATCAACAACACAACACCCCAACAGATGTATTTCATTTTCATTTGGACCTTTTGTTTCTCTGTCACCCTGTAAGACAAGGAATGTGAGAAGATGACACTTTGCTGATCTTGACTTTGCTGTCTATGTGAGTAATAAACTGTCTGAATCTACAAAGGTCTGGTTGTTTCTTTACTAGCCAAATTTTTCAGCCTGCTTGACAAGTCCACTACCTGTGCAGATGTACCTGGCCCTCTGCATCAGCCTGTAGGAACTGGAACAACTCAGGGGACCAGCACAAGAAATGCTGATGCTCCAGCTACTGCTGGGGCTATGAATCATGAAGTTCTTTGTCTGTGACTCAGCAGTCTCTTGTGTTTCCTGCCAGCATCCATACAAGCGTGGCAGGCTACCTAATCATTAGTTTACAAATAGAGTAAAATCTTAGACCTCTCACAGTGGTGGAGCTTACATGTCACCAGGAACATGACATTCTCCCAGTGTCTTGAAGATCCTGGTTGCTATGACTGGGGTCACACATGAAAGTCTGAAAAATTCCACTGCAAAAACCCAGAGTAAGAAGTAAAACACAGACAGTAGTGAAAGGTACCTACCTTCTGCTGTGAAGCAACTTCAAGGAAACAACACTGTAAGACAATAGAATAGGGCAACTTTCTTTGAGTTCCTTCCAGCTTCTACTCTGGGAATGAAGAGAAACCCAGGATGTCTTCTCCTAGAACATCTCAGGAGGATGGGTCATTGCTAGAGGATCTGATAACACTTCTCATTAACAGCCTAGAGCCACTGACACCATCTTTCTTGTCCACCAGTTCGCAGCCCCTGCCCATTGCAGCAGTTCCTCACTGCTTATGACTGGCATCCCAAAAAGTCAGGAATTCTCACTGTGAAGACTGTCTGATCCAAGATCTACTACAGGCTTCACACCTGAATCCTTCCACTCAGCTAACTTTAATTAAATCCCTATTATGTGCACTGTTGTGGTGGTGTAGGATCAGCACTGGACAGCTAGCCACAAGATTGACAGTTCAAATCCACCAGCCACTCCTTGGAAACCCTATACAGAAACCCTATGAATCCGAATATACTCAACGGCACTTAACAATGTGTGCACCACTTAAACAATGGGCAAAGACAACTTTATAGATTTAAGATAAGACATTCCGGAGAGTGAGAACACATAAAAAAGGCACCAAACTGAAAATGGTTAGGAAAAGACCCCTGTGGGAACAGTGATAAGGAACTTTCCAAGGATGGTGACAGATGCAGGTTGAGTCTAATAAGACACATAGGAGTTGGCTATAAGAAAGAGAAAAAGGGGAGCAAATGCTCCAGAAAAGGAGGTGGGATGGGGAAAACATAAAATAGCATGAAGGGCTAACAATATGGTCCAGGTTGCTGAAAAGCCACAGGTCATTCCCTTACTATGGCCAGAGCATGTAATATAATGGAGGGAGTGGTGAAAAATAAAGCTCAGAATTTACTGAGACCAGAGGTTGAAAGGCCTTGTACATTAATTTTAAAACCTAGAAGTTATTCTGAAAGCCTGGCCAAGTGAGGAAAAAAAAAGGTAAGCTTTGAATTAAAGGACTCAAGCTGAAATCCCATGGTAGCAAAATTCCCTTGGATAGGCACTTAACAACTCTGATCCACTGCCTCCCTTTCTTTATCTTTAAAATGTCACTAACTCAGTCTTCTTACCCCTGATGATCAAATGAGATGACATATGTGAGTGTGCAAATCTCTTCAAGTAGATGCCAGAGTAACATAGTGACAGGTACTTCTCTCCTGACTTCTATGACTGGGTTCTCTTTAGCTATAAAATGGCCTCAAGGAGACAATGATGGGATTGCTTCATTACACATCACGTGCTATGGTGGTGGTGGTGTGCCGTGGAGTCCATTCCAACTTATATCAACCCTGTTTAGAGTTTCCAAGGCTGTAAATCTTTACAGGAACAGAAAGTCACATCTTTCTTCTGTGGAACAGCTGGTAGCTTCAAACTGCCGACCTTGAAGTTAGCAGCCCAAAGCTCCTTCACTACATATAGGGCAACCTTTTTTTATTATTATTTCCTTGTAGCTTCTACTCAAGGAAAGAAGTACAGGATGTCTTCTCCTGAAGCATCTCAGGAGGATGGGTTCATCTATTTAGTTAAATAAAATAAATAATGGAACTAAAAAACAATAAAAACTGCCAATGTATGCCTACTGTGAGGAATGGAACTGTGAGGCTAGGGGTTAGTGAAGGTTTCCTGAACAAATCACTGACCACACAGCTCCCTCTGAAGAACATAAGGCCAAGGACACAAAAACAGGGATAGTTGAAAGGGGACATAATCCTTACCATTCATCAATAACAGCCACACAGGGGCACAGAGCAGGGACCTCCACCAACATCCCAACTTCATGATATAGGAAGTTAGGAAAGGTCCGAAATCAGCAGCCATTCAGCATCTCAGACCTACTGCTTGCTAAGTGTGGTCTCTGTGCATCTCAGTGACTCCTCCTCTGGTCCAGAAGTACAAAACAGCCCAGCCCAGAGCTCTTCTCAACACTTCACTGAACACCGGATGTGAGCTGAAGGAACTGCTGGTGAGAGATTTGCCTGCGTGTACCCTCTGGTGGTCACAGATAGTAACAGCAGAAAGCCGAGTCTGGCCATTTCTTTCTACAAGGAAACAAAATGCACAAAGACCATTTTACTCTTCCTCTCTTCCTTTATATTTTGAGTTTTCTGAATCAGGAAATCCCAAATGGAAAGTGATGGACATCCTAGAATCTCCCGGAATAGTTTTCGACCCCTATCTAGCTCTACAAATTTTCAGTGAGCCATGTGCTTCTTTCCCTGAAACGCAAATCCTTGAGACTAAGTCCAAGACCAGACCTGAGCTGGCATTAGGACTCCCTCCACACACAGACCTTATCTCAAATACAGAAACCTCTTCCTCACTAGCACAGAAGGTTCCCTCCTTCCATCTCACAGATGCCGGAAGGGAGAGTTTCCTCTGCAGAGGGGCTTAATGTGGGTGAAGTGCTGGGGCCTTTATAGAGAAAGCCAAACCATACAGGCCCAGCCCAGAGCAGCTTCACCTTGCCAAGCCCTGCTCAGTCCAGGCTGCCAGCCTCTTCCACTGATATACTTCCCTTTTAGTGTACATGGAGCGGTATTTAAGATAAGCACTGGACTGCTAACCACAAGGTGGACATTTTAAATCCTCCAGCTGCTCTGCAAGAGAAAGATAAGGCTTTCTGCTCTTGTAAAAAGGTACAGCCTCGGGAAACCAATACAGGATTGCTTTGCGTGAGAACCAACTCAATGGCAGTGGGTTTGAGTTTGGGGGTTTGGGAAACTAAGGAGGGATGTGTGAGTGGCTGGAGGAGCTAGGATTTGTGGTCTTGGTCACAGAGGTGATACTCACCATCTGCTTTGCCAGGGTCTTTTTCATGTAGAAACTATATAGTCAGCCTCCTACACAATGTTGTATCACATAAGCAATCTCTGAGAATCCATCGATCAGAGCTTACAGTGCTCCCCTGCATACTACCCTCTCCCACTCATAGTCAGATGCTCCAGCACAACTGTCAAACCATCATCCTTAAGGAGTTTCTCTTAAACGTCTCTGACTGCCCATCCCCAGGCAAACCCGATGGCTTCCTCCTTAGTACAAACAGCAATTATTGCATGTATTATCTGTCATTTCATTACTTTATTAACTTTTTATTTAGAAATCATTTAAAACTTAGAAAACATTACATTTTGGCCTCCGCTAATGCATTTAGAACTCTGGTAGAGTAGTGGTTATGAATCGGGCTGCAAACCGCAAGGTCAGCAGTTCGAAACTACCAGCTGTTCCACAGGAGAAAGATGAGGCTTTCTGTTTCTGTAAAGATTTACAGCCTCAGAAACCCTGTACAGGGTAGCTATGAGTCGGAATTGACTCCACAGCACAAAGCAACAACAACAACAAAGATTTACAGCCTCGGAAACCCTATACAGGGTAGCTATGAGTCAGAACTGACTCTGCGGCACACAACAACAATGCACTGGACCACAAGATTAGTTTGAACCACAAGGTCAGCAGTTCAAATTCACCAGCTGCTCCTCGAAACCCTATACAGGGTCACTATGTATCAGAACCAACTCGACGGCACTTAACAACAACAATGCAATCCCAATCCAAATCCCAACGACATTCTTCAAAGAGATGGAAAAAACAATTACAAACTTTATATGGAAAGGAAAGAAACCCAGGATAAGCAAAGCAATGCTTAAGAAGAAGAATAAGGTTGGAGGCCTGTCACTCCCCAACTTCAAAATTTACTACTCGGCTACAGTGCTCAAAACAGCTTGGTACTGGTACAATGAAAGATACATAGATCAATGAAACAGAATCGAGAATCCAGAAATTAACGCATCTACATACAGCCAACTGATTTTTGACAAAACACCTAAATATCTCACATGGGGAGGTGATAGTCTCTTCAACAGATGGTGCTGGCAG
>NW_006408560.1:21296104-21297600 GCF_000296735.1 Chrysochloris asiatica
CATCATTGATGGACTCAAGTGTGGCAGCGGTAGTGAGATTGGCCCAGGATCGGACATTGTTTTGTTCTGCTGTGCATGGGGTCACTATGAGTTGGTTCCGACTCGATGACACCTGACAACAACAACAGCTCAATATATTTCTTCACAAATTCTGAAAAATGTTTTAATTTGATTTTTCAATATCTCTGGATTTTGTTTTCATGCATGATGTGAGACAAAAATCTAAGTTGATTTTTGTCGGTTTGTAAATTTTGTTTCTCACTATTATTTATAGAATAGTTGCTATTGTAATAATGATTTAATCAAGCATCAAATGCATTTATTTAAGATTAAATGTTGCACTAGTAATAACCCTGGAGTACGACACCATGCTTGGTAAAGTGGAAGGTCAGCAAAAAAGAGGAAGACTCCCAACAAAATGGATTGCAGCAATGGTAGCCTCAAACATAACAACAGTTGTGAAGATGACCTAGGGCCCGGAGCACCACCGTCTCATCGGTTGCCCACCCACCAGTTGAGCTCCTTGGTGGACAGAATTCCCACAGTATTCTCTTTAGGTCTGACACTTGCCCTGGTTTTTTCCCTTTTATGGAGCTTGGGAGGGGGGCTTATTATTACTGTTTTTAATTGAAAAAAATTGTATTTAGAATTAGTCAACTGGACTCAGTTTAGATGATACCAATTTTTTTGGCAGCATCCTGGTATGGCGCTGTGGGTTAATGTGCCAGACTGCAAAGTTGTTTGAACTGCGAGGTCAGCTGTTCAAGCTCACCAGCTGCTCCTCAGAAACCCTATACAGGGTTGCTAGGGGTTGGAATCAACTTGATGGCACTTCACAAGAACAATAAATCATCATAGTCAGGAGCCAGTGGAACACATGCCTTCTTTTCTCCATCAGGCCTGATCAAGGTGTTGTCCTTGGTTGCGTCAATGTCATAGAGCTTCTTCACAGCCTGTTTGATCTGGTGCATGTTGGCCTTGACATCCACAATGAACACAAGCGTGTTGTTATCTTCAATTGTCTTCATGGCTGATTCAGAAGTCACAGGGAACTTGATGATGGCATAGTGATCAAGCTTGTTTCTCCTGGGGGCGCTCTTCTGAGGATATTTGGGCTGCCTCCAGAGCCTCAGAGTCTTGGGTGGTGGGAAGGTGGATGACTTACAGATCTTCTTTTTCTTGTGGCTGTGGACGCCTTTCAGCACTGCCTTCTTGACCTTCAACACCTTGGCTTTGGCTTCAGCTTTGGGAGGGGCAGGGAGGGCCTTCCTTCTTTGTTTTCAGTGCCCATCTTGATAAAAAGTATCCTACTGTTTGTGTTTGTTTATTCTTTCTTCCCCTTTTGCTTCTCTTTGTCTTCCCTTGCTTTTTATCCTTTCTAAATCTGCTTTCATTTTTGTCTTCTTTTCTTCTGTTTCTCTTCCACCACATCGTTTGTTGTTTTTTTTTTTTTTGCTTGATTTTTCTTTACTACTCTGATATTTCTCTTTTTACTC